>NC_044993.1:14604527-14856324 GCF_008728515.1 Papio anubis
TATGGGGTTTTGTAGTGAAAGCATTTCATGAAAACTTAAGTTCATACACAAGAGCATCATGAATATTTTAAGAGAGGTGTCTGTGCTTTTTTTTGGCCACAAAATATTACTTCTTATGAAATGTTTACACTAGGTGAGGAAAAGTTCATTAATTACCTTTAAACCATTCCTTATTTTTTTTAAGATTTTTAATTGTATTTTGGCTTTTGCCTCCAGTATCCTTTCTGGTTGCTCTGGTTTGAATTAAGTTCCTATTATGCTGCAGCACACATCAACCTTCCCTAAGTGACCATTTCCTGGAATGTGAAGCGTCGGTGCCATTAGCAGACCATACGCAGAAATGTCCTGTACTTGCATTTATTTTTTGTGCACTCTGTAAGGCTGGTTGTGACTAAAATCAGCTTAACTTTTTATATTATGTTATTTCACTAATTGCTACAGTCAAAATGATCAAATCTTTGTACAATAGAAAATTATTTAAATTTTATTTTTCTACTGACATTTCTAATTCTAGTGTAAATGTTTATCAATAAAAAATTACTTTCAATTCTGAGTTGGAATTATATTTCTTTTTTGATGGCTAATGAATTTAATCTTTTGTAATAAAATTGACTTCAGTTTTCATTTTTTAAATAATGTCTAACATGTTTTAACTTTTTTTTATGTTCTACTTCTTACTAATTTATGATAAAATTCTTATTCAAAGTTGTGATTAAACAGTACTTACATGTGAACGTGAAATTCTTATTAACTGCTTGCTGGGCCGTATATTCCCATCAAGAAGCTTTTGTTTGATTCTATGCAGGAATAGGTGAGTATTGATACAGGGTGTGAAAATGTATTATTTTAATAGTAAGTCCACAGGAAGAGAAGCTTCGTGTTTGGTTAATTTAACACCCTTGGTGACATCATAAATCTCACTAGTATGCCATTTTCAACAAATGGGACTAAGTTGGGTAGTTTACCTCATGGTCACAAGATTGCTGCAGTTTCAGCCATTGCAGACACATACAGTGAATGTCTGGCAGGAGATTGCCCATTCATTCCTTCTAATTTTCTAAAATTGAGGTTTAACATGCAGTAAAGTGTACAAATCTTAAAATGTATAGCTTAATGTATTTTACATATATATATGCTTATGTGACTAACAGATCAAGAGACAGAATGTTTGTAGCACCCAGAAAGATACGTGCAGAGTTCAGCCAGAAGCCCCCAAGACTGTATATGTATCTGGGACCCGAAGAGGAGGAATTTGTCTCCAAAAAATGGTGATAACCTAAGGTTGGACAGTGGAAAGAGACAGTGGAAGATGGGGACCAAAGGTGCTGAGCTTGGCAGGGAGGATACCCTAAATTGCCAAGAAAACAGAACAGTGAGCCAGGAATCTTTAGGGAGTTGGAGGGATTTGTGCTGTGGCCAAATGGAGAGCTCTGTCCGAGGGAGTCAGCTATTGCTTGGCTCCAGCCTGTTTCTGCTTTGTTCAATCATTAACCCAATCTTGCCAGATACTCATTTTCAAGAGAAGCTGGAAATCTAGGTTACTGTTTGAAATCTCTCCATTTGTAAGTGTTAGCAATTAATTTAAACTTGTGTAAAACACTTTATTTATTTATTTATTTATTTATTTAGAGACACAGTCGCGCTCTGCTGCCCAGGCCGGAGTATAGTGGTGCTATCTCGGCTCACTGCAACCTTCACCTCCCAGATTCAAGCGATTCTCCTGCCTCAGCCTCCCGAGGAGCTGGGATTACAGATGTGCGCCTGCACACCTAGCTAATTTTTGTATTTTTAATAGAGACAAGGTTTCACTGTGTTGGCCAGGATGGTCTCGAACTCCTGACCTCAAATGATCCGCCCACCTTGGCCTCCCAAAGTGCTGGGATTACAGCTGGGAGCCACCTGTAATTGTGGGCCTGGCTGTAAAACACTTAAGTCAAACAATACATGATTTTAAGCTGGATTTGACCTGGTTGCCATCTTTTTTTTTTTTTTTTTTCATCTCAACTATTAGAAAATAATTTCCACTCTGATTACCCTTAAAGTGGTCAGAAACTCTAGTTGTAAATCTGAACAATCACATGGAGTGCTAGGAGAAATGGGGGCTGGGGAGTGTCTGCCAGAGAACGCAATGGCTCCTGTTCCCCAGACTCACAGTGACGGGGCAAAAGGCTACATTCTGATTTGTTGCTGTAGGACACCATTTATGCTGTCCAAGGTAAATGAGGCCAAGAATGGTCAACTCTCAAATACTGGGTTCAAATTTTACATTTTTTTTTCTATTACTCTCCCATAAGAAAAGTGTGCTTAGGCCGGGTGCAGTGGCTCATGCCTGTAATCCCAGCACTTTGGGAGGCCGAGGCAGGTGGATCACCTGAGCTCAGGAGTTCAAGACCAGCCTGACCAACATGGAGAAACCTGGTCTGTACTAAAAATACAAAATTAGCCACATGTAGTGGCGTATGCCTGTAATCGCAGCTACTTGGGAGGCTGAGGCAGGAAAATCGCTTGAACCCAGGAGGTGGAGGTTGCGGTGAGCCGAGATCACACTATTGCACTCCAGCCTGGACAACAAGAGCGAAACTCTGTCTCCAAAAAAAAAGTGTGCTTAAATAGATCATAAACCTAAATGCAAGAACTAAAACTCTTAGAAGAAAACAAGGGTAAATTTTATGATCTTGGCTTAGGTAAAGCTTTCTTAGATACATTTCCAAAAGCACAAGGGAAAATAAAAATAGATAAATTGGACTTCATCAAAATTAAAAACGACTTTGAAGGATCCTTCAAGAAAGTGTGAATAGGCAGACACGGTGGCTCATGCCTGTAATCCCAGCAATTTGGGAAGCCCTGGTGGGAGGACTGGTTTAGGTCATGAGTTTGAGACCAGCCTGGGTAACATGGCAGGACCCTTTTTTTTTTTTTTTTGTGATGAGACAGGGATTGACTCTTGTCGGCTCACTGCATCCTCCGCCTCCCAAGTTCAAGCGATTCTCCTGCCTCAGCCTCCCAAGTAGCTGGGGTTACAGGCATGTGTCACCATGCCCGGCTAATTTTGTATTTTTAGTAGAGATGGGGTTTCACCGTGTTGCCCAGGCTGATCTCCAACTTCTGACCTCAGGTAATCTGCCTGCCTCAGGCTCCCAAAGTGCTGGGCTTACAGGCATGAGCCACTGCGCCCGGCAGCAAGACCCTATCTTTACAAAATATATATATTTTTAAAAGTTAGCTGGGTGTGGTTGTGTGCACCTGAAGTTCTAGCTACTCAGGAGGCTGAGGTGGGAGGATTGCTTGAACCCAGGAGTTGGAAGCTTCAGTGGGGCTATGTACCACTCACTGCTCTCCAGCCTGGGCAATACAGCAGGATGCTGTCTTTCAAAAAAAGTGCAAACTTCACAAAATACGAGGAAATATGTTCAAGTCACAAAGGACTGGACCAGCCTGGTGGTGGACCAACTGGACCAACATGGTGAAACCCCGTCTTTACAAAAGGTATAAAAATTAGCTAGGTGTGGCCAGGCACAGTGGCTCACACCTGTAATCCCAGCACTTTGGGAGGCTGAAGCGGGCAGATCACAAGGTCAGGAGTTCGAGACCAGCCTGGCCAAGATGGTGAAAGCCCGTCTCTACTAATAATACAAAAATTAGCCGGGCGTAGTGGCGCATGCCTGTAATCCCAGCTACTCGGAAGGCTGAGGCAGGAGAATCGCTTGAACCTGGGAGGCGGAGGTTGTAGTGAGCCAAGATCACGCCATTACACTCCAGTCTGGGCGACAAGAGCAAGACTCTGTCTCAAAAAAAAAAAAAAAAAAAAAAATTAGCTATGCATGATGATGTGCACCTGTAGTCCCAGCTACTCAGGAGGCTGAGGTGGGAGGATTGCCTGAGACCAGGGAGGTCGAGGCTGCAGTGAGCCATGATGGCACTGCTACACTCCAGCGTGAGCGACAGTGAGCCCCCATTAAAAAAAAAAATCAACAAAAAGACAACCCAATTTTAAAATGGGCAAAACAGGCATGGTGGCTCATGCCTGTAATTCCAGCACTTTGGGAGGCTGAGGTGGGTAGATCACTTGAGGTCAGGAGTTCGAGACTAGCCTGACCAATATGATGAAACCCCATCTCTACTAAAAATACAAAAATTAGCCGTATGTGGTGGCTCACACCTGTGGTCCCAGCTACTTGGGAGGCTGAGGCAGGTGAATTGCTGGAACCCAGGAGGCGGAGCTTGCAATGAGCTGAGATCATACCACTGCACTCCAGCCTGGGCAGCAGAGCAAGACTCCGTCGCAAAAAAATAAATATGAATAAAAAGGGCAAAACATCTCAAAAGATATTTCTCCAGGCCGGGCGCGGTGGCTCAAGCTTGTAATCCCAGCACTTTGGGAGGCCGAGACGGGCGGATCACGAGGTCAGGAGATCGAGACCATCCTGGCTAACACGGTGAAACCCCGTCTCTATTAAGAAATACAAAAAACTAGCCGGGCGAGGTGGCAGGCGCCTGTAGTCCCAGCTACTCGGGAGGCTGAGGCCGGAGAATGGCGTGAACCCGGGAGGCGGAGCTTGCAGTGAGCTGAGATCCGGCCACTGCACTCCAGCCTGGGCGACAGAGCGAGACTCCGTCTAAAAAAAAAAAAAAAAAAAAAAAGATATTTCTCCAACGAACATATACAATGGCCAATTAGGACATGCAAAGATGCTTAACTCCATTAGTCATCAGGGAAGTGCAAATCAAAACTACAGTGAGATGCCACTTCATACCCACTAGGATGGCTAGAATAAAAGAGGGCATTGGCAAGGGGATAGAGAAATTGTAACCCTCACATGCTGCTGGTGAGAATATAAAATGGTACAACTGCTTTGGAAAACACTTTGGCAGTTCTTCAAAAGGTTTTTTTTTTTTGTTTTGAGACGGAGCGTTGCTCTGTTGCCCAGGCTTGAGTGCAGTGGTGCAATCTCAGCTCACTGTAGCCTCTGCCTCCCAGGTTCCAGCAATTCTCCTGCCTCAGCCTCCTAGGTAGCTGGGATTATAGGTGCATGCCACCACGCCCAGCTAATTTTTGTATTTTTAGTAGAGACGGAGTTTCACCATGTTGACCAGGCTGGTTTTGAAATCCTGACCTCAGGTGATCCGCCCACCTCGGCCTCCCAAAGTGCTGGCATTACAGGCGTAAGGCAATTATATGATCAGGCAATCCCACTTACGATATACCTAAGAGAAATGAACTTTGAAAATGTCATGCTAAGTGAAAGAAACCAGGCCTCAAAGACCACATATTGTCTGATTCCATTCATATGAAATAAATGTTTAGAATAAGCAAATCTATAGAGGATGGTCTTTGAGGAGAAGAATGAGCATGAATGGGGAGTGAGAAACGGTTTATTTTTGGGGCAATGAAAATGTTCTAAATGGATTTAGTGATGATTGTGCAAGTCTGAATATACCAAAAACAATTGAATTGTGCACTTTCAAATTTTATTTTATTTTATTGAGTCGAAGTCTCACTCTGTCACCCAGGCTAAAGTGCCACTGCGCCTGGCCTGAATTGTGCACTTTAAATGGGTACATTTTATGGTGTGTGAATTGTGTCTCAATAAGGCTATTTTTTAAACTTTGCTGGTATAGAGCCACTGTAATGTCTTATTAATCACATGCATGTCTCGTCTATGCCTTGATTCACAAAAGATTTATTTCTTGATTTCCTGGATTTACAGACCCAGTCTAGTCCAGAGTATCAGTGAGGAGCAATTTCAGCTGACAAAAACTCCTATCTGTATATAGGATAAGCAAATAGTTGCCAGGCACAGTAGCTCACGCCTGTAATCCCAGCACTTTGGGAGGTCGAGGCAGGCAGATTGCCTGAGGTCAGGAGTTTGAGACCAGTCTAGCTAACATGATGAAACCCCATCTCTACTAAAAATACAAAAAGATTAGCCAGGCGTGGTGGCGTGTGCCTGTAATCCCAGCTACTTGGGAGGCTGAGGCAGGGAAATTGCTTGATGTCTCTTCTGAATTTGCTTCTGATTGTTACCTCATAAATAGATCATTAAAATGTTTTAATCTGAAGAAATGGTAAAGATTATATATGGTTGCACTTCCATATGATTTAACTTGAAGAGTTCGTGTGGATGATAACTGCATTCCTGAATAGTCCATTCTTTGTATTCACAGTAGTTATGTCTATAAAGTTGTCGAGAACATTGAATTAGCAAAAACTGAACCACGGCTCCTGGGTGAAATACAGGGTTAGGTTCCTGTGAACCTCTGGTCAACACTTGTGTCAACTGATCAGTATGTAACTTTGTTTTATGTGTGTTTCCGTTCAAGGACACCTTATTTAATATGTTTTTCTTAGAAATAATCTGCAGTATTTACAATAAAATGTCAATGACAGTAGTTTGGTGTAATGTACTCTAGTATACTGAGATTGTACTACTTTTTTTTTTTTTTTGAGTCAGAGTCTTGCCCTTTTGTCCAGGCTGGAGTGCAATGGCATGATCTCAGCTCACTGCAACCTCCGACTCCCAGGTTCAAACGATTCTCCTGCTTTAGTCTCCCGAGTAGCTGGGATTACAGGCGCCTGCCACCACGCACAGCTAAGTTTTGTATTTTTAGTAGAGACAGGGTTTCACCATGTTGGCCAGGATGGTCTTGAACTCCTGACCTTGTGATCCGCCCACCTTGGCCTCCCAAAGTGCTGTGATTACAGGTGTGAGCTACCACACCCGGCCT
Organism: Papio anubis; assembly: GCF_008728515.1. Lineage (NCBI taxonomy): Eukaryota > Metazoa > Chordata > Mammalia > Primates > Cercopithecidae > Papio > Papio anubis. The sequence goes on from NC_044993.1 coordinate 14,611,254, forward strand.
GTACTACCTTTTCATTGTTACACACAGAGTACACACATATAGTACCCATATACAGTAAACAGCATAACATACCGTACAGTTCCCACAGTAAACACGTACACTACTTCGCACACATACTGTATACGCTACAGTACAGCAATACAAATAAAGTGAAAAAGATGGAGCATCCTGTTTTATAAAAATATCAACTAAAATCTTACGGTTGATGGACCTGCACAATGTGGTCAAACCTCTCGACCTTGGCTTGTGCCACAGAAACCAGGGGAGGGGTGAGTGAAATTTATTCTGCAGAAGAGGAAGAGGGTGGCAGGTGAAACTCTGGCATTTCTACCTTAGGAGTCGGCTCTTGACACTTGTTGAAGGAGTGGGCAATCTTCCCTCCCAAACTGGCTTGGGAAATTGCATTAGCCTTGCCTGCTTGGCGCTTTTTTTTTTTTTTTTTTTTTTTTGAGACGGAGTCTTTGCTCTGTCGCCCAGGCTGGAGTGCAGTGGCACGATCTTGGCTCACTACAAGCTCCGCCTCCTGGGTTCACGCCATTCTCCTGCCTCAGCCTCCCAAGTAGCTGGGACTACAGGCGCCCGCTACCACGCCCGGCTAGTTTTTTTGTATTTTTAGTACAGACGGGGTTTCACCGTGTTAGCCAGGATGGTCTTGATCTCCTGACCTTGTGATCCGCCCGTCTCAGCCTCCCGAAGTGCTGGGATTACAGGCTTGAAACACCGCGCCCGGCCGCCTGCTTGGCTTTTCTGCCTGAAATCTGTAAGCATCTCGGTATAAGGGGCAAACGCAGTGGAGGCCAGGCGCTTAAATTTGAGGCTTCGATGAAGCATAGAGTCACACTCTTCCATGTCGATAAAAGTTTTTTCCAAGGCAGAACTCCATTCCAGTATTTTGGCTGCTGTGAGAGGGACAATTCTGGAAGTCTCGGGCCGACTTTCATGGCCATCCTCTTCGTCAACTCCAATGCCTTGTTTTGCCATCTCATCCAGGTCTTCATTGGTTCCACTGCCTTCTCTGCCAAAATCTCCTCCATATCTCTTTCCTTCATGTCATCAAAGCCCTCTCCACTTATCTGCTGTGCCATATGCATTATGTCTCTGACACTATTCTTTATATTTTGTGTAACACCTTAAAAGCCTTCAAAATTCTCCACGCAGTCTGGCCAAACATTTTCCCAACAGTTATTGATAGTAGCCTGACCAATGCTCCCAGGCTGTGCCGACATAATGAATAACGTTGAGTATAGTGACCGACTTCCAATAGTCCAGCATGGCGGTTTCCTTGTTCGTCCTGAGAGCCTCACAGGCCTTCGTATAAAGCTCCCTTGTGTAGTGTGCCTTAAACGCTTTTATTATGCCCTGACTGAGGGGTTGAATGAGAGACTTAGTGTTTGGGGGCATAAAAAGAACTTGTATGTTGGGTTGTGCATTTTCAAGTTCTTTGCAGCAATGGATTGTCGCATTATCCAAAATTAATAAAACCTTGAAGGTTCACGCCTGTAATCCCAGCACTTTGGGAGGCCGAGGCGGGCGGATCACGAGGTCAGGAGATCGAGACCATCCTGGTTAACACGGTGAAACCCCGTCTCTACTGAAAATACAAAAAATTAGCCGGGCGAGTTGGCGGGCGCCTGTAGTTCCAGCTACTCGGGAGGCTGAGGCAGGAGAATGGTGTGAACCCGGGAGGCGGAGCTTGCAGTGACCCGAGATCGCGCCACTGCACTCCAGCCTGGATGACAGAGCGAAACTCCGTTAAAAAACAAACAAACAAACAAAACGTTGAAGGCAAGGTTTCTGCCCTGGAGATAGTGTTCAACTTCTGGGATGAAGCAGCTGTGGAACCAATTGGACATCATCCACACTTTTCTGTTCCAACTCCAGTGGACTAGCAGATGGTTCCCGTAATTCCCGTTAAGCGCTTGTGGATTTAGGGTTCTGTACACCATTAGGGGTTTGCACTTAAAGTCGCCCTTGGCATTGGCGCACAATAACAAGGGTGCATGATCTTGGCATGATTTAAAGCCAGGGGCTTTGGAGGCCGTTTGCATTATGTAGGTTCGTTTGCCAACATCCTTGTAAAATAAGCCAGTCTCATCGTCATTGAAAACCTGCTCTTCCACATAACGCTTTTCCTGTATAACACTTAGCAAGTATTTTAAAAATTCTTCCGCAGCCTTCTGATCTGCAGAACTCGCTTCACCAGCAAGTTTAACGTTGTTTACCCCTATCGCCGTTTGGAAACGCGCGAGCCAGCCAGCACTCGCCGAGAAAGGTTTAGCATTTCTCTGACCCTGGGTAACGTGACCATAGATAACTTTGGCTTTCAGCCTCACAACAGTGCGGTCCACTACGTTTTTTTTTTGTTTGTTTGTTTGTTTGTTTTTAATCCGTCGACATCTCATGAATCCACAAATTTAGCTGCTTTTCTATCTTTTCCATAGCTTCATCACGCACGATGTAGGTCACTTCAGCACTATTCGTAGCGGCCTCACGGACAGATCGGTGAATTTCCTTTACCTTTTTCTTGTTGTACGGGATTGTCGACTCGTTAACATTGAGCTCATGGCCAACAGCACAGTAACTCATTCCTGATCGGAGCTTATCCAACACGTGGACTTTCCCGTAAGGCACGTCACTGTCTTCCTTTTGCTTAGGAACACCGGCCAGAGCTTCAGCTCTACGCTTGGGGGCCATTTTAAACAGCAAAAGCACCCACAAAAAGCAGGAAAAAAAGTGTCAGTAAACAGATTGCAGAAAGGACTCTTTGTTTACAGCACGGGAGGTGCAATTAGAAGGCGGGGCTTCTGCCTAGTTCAAACCTCAGCTGGGAACCTGTACCTCCGCCAACTCCAAATTTTCACCCTCTGCTCATGCCCGGGAAGAACCCCAGAAAGTACCGTGATGATTGATTTTAGGGTTACAAATACATTTTAGCAAGTAAGTGAATCTGACATTACGAACTAATGATTAATGAAGGTCACCTGTATTTCCACAGATATGTAATTTTATTTAAGCAGAGTTAGTAAATGAAGGCGGCGAGGCAGCGCCGAAGACTACAAGTCCCAGCATGCACCGCGTCCGGGCGGGTTCGGGCTCCCAGTGAGGGGCTCCGGGACTCCAGCCCGCAGGCATCGGCCGGAAGTGTCGTAAGGAAACCACGTAGTACTCTCTGCGCATGTGCAAAGCGCTGTCGGGGCCGCCCTAGCTGCCGTCGTCGCTGCCGGGGCTCTATGGTCTCTCCCTAGAGCTTTGCCGTTGGAGGCAGCTGCTGCGGTCCTGCGAGTTTGACCGGCATCAAGCGGCAGCAACATGGAGGAATTCGACTCCGAAGACTTCTCCACGTCGGAGGAGGACGAGGACTACGTGCCGTCGGGTGAGCGATTCCGCCTGAGGCGAGGAGCGGATTGCCCCGCCCCTCGCCTCACATGAGGCGCGCTCTGCCCCCACGGGCGTCGGCCCCGTGGCCCAGGTGGTCCCGGGGGCGCCCGTTCTCGAGCGTCCGCTCCCTCAGGCCCCTTATCCTCGGCCGCCCCGGCCCGAGGCGTGTGCGCGTGGCGGTTCCGTGCCGCCCTCCCCCTGGGCCAGCTCCGGCCGCCGCCCCCTCTTGCAGCGCGGGAACCGGCACTTGAACATGGCCCTGTCCCTAGGGATGCTCGTCGGTCAGCCCCGAACGACACCGCTGCTTCGGAAGTCGGGGAGGCAGTCCGAGCGTTGGAGGTTTTCTTCAGCCCTGGCCCGAGAGAGCTGCTGGCCACCACCCCGTCCAAGATAGAGCTGTCTGCTCTCCGCCTGATTGTTAGAAAGTTCTGATAGGAAGTTCCCCTTGTGATGCTTTTTGCCTTATTGTGACGTCCACCCATCCTCTTCTCTCAGAACTTTCTTTCCTTAGGGATCTCAACCCGAACGGGGCGACAATGAATCTTAACTGAAGAAACCTACCTGTTACCCCTTCTTGGTCTTTCCCAGACATACCCATCTCATTGAAAGTATCTTCACCCATTCAGATCCTCAGTTGAAAGACTAAACAAACCAGAAACAAACAGACTAACAAAACCCAACCCAGGAGTCGTCCCTATTCTCTTTGTTTAATTTCGTTATGTTCTGTTTTATTTAGTTTTTAAAGATAGGGTCTTGCTCTTGCCCAGGCTGCAGTGCAGTGACACGATCTTGGCTCACTGCAACCTCAAACTCCTGGGCTCAAGCGATCCTCCCGTCTCAGCCTCTGGAGTAGCTGGGACTACAGGTGCAGGCTGCCACGCCCGGCTAATTTTTTTTTTTTTTTTGAGACGGAGTCTCGCTCGGTCGCCCAGGCTGGAGTGCAGCGGCGCGATCTCGGCTCACTGCAAGCTCCGCCTCCCGGGTTCACGCCTTTCTCCTGCCTCAGCCTCCCAAGCAGCTGGGACTACAGGCGCCCGCCACCGCGCCCGGCTAATTTTTTGTATTTTTAGTAGAGACGGGGTTTCACCGTGGTCTCGATCTCCTGACCTTGTGATCCGCCCGCCTCGGCCTCCCAAAGTGCTGGGATTACAGGCGTGAGCCACCGCGCCCGGCTAATTTTTTAAAGTTTTTTTTTTTGTAGAAATGGCATCTTACTATGTTGCCCAGCTAGTCTCGAACTCCTGGGCTCAAGTGATCCTCCCACCTTGGCCCCCCAAAGTGTTGGGATTACAGGCTTGAGCCACCGCGTCCCGGCTAGTGATATTTCTAAAAGGCACATTGAAAACTAGCCATTCCATGCCTGGCGCGGTGGCTCACGCCTATAATCCCAACACCTTGGGAGGCCAAGGCAGGCGGATCACGAGGTCAAGAGATCGAGACCGTCCTGGACAACATGGTAAAACCCCGTGTGTACCAAAAACACAAAAATTAGCTGGATGTCGTGGTGGCATGCACCTGTAGTCCCAGCTTCTCAAGAGGCTGGGGCAGGAGAATCGCTTAAACCCAGGGGGCGGAGGTTGCAGTGAGCCGAGATCACGCCACTGCACTCCAGCCTGGGTGACATGACAGAGCGAGACTCTATCTCAAAAAAAAAAAAAAAAAAGCTATGCCTTCCCATCACCCCTCATCCCTATTTAATTTAATATTCCTCAGGAGAAACTTCTTTCCACTTTGTGAATTTGGTGTTGTACTATTGTGGTCTATTGATTTAACCCATGTATAGTAGGTATCATTTTTATTACCTCCTGACCTCTTTCCCCTCACCCCCAACACACCCACAGACTTCCACCTTCGGGGCCTCCCCAGCTCCCTAATCTGCCATTGTACCTGTGTTCAATTTTGGTTAGATCAGTATGCAGTGTTGTTTTTTTTTTGAGACAGTGTCTCTCTTTGTTGCTCAGGCGTGAGTGCAGTGGCGCACTCTCTGCTTAATGCAACCTCCGCCTCGCCGGTTCAAGCAGTTCTGCTTCAGCTTCCTAAGTAGCTGGGCTTACAGGTGCCCGCCAGGACACCGGACTGATTTCTTTTTTTTTTTTTTTTTTTTTTTGAGACAAGGGTCTCTCTCTGTCTCCCAGGCCGAGTGCAGTGGCGGGATCTCGTCACACTGCAAGCTCTACCTCCCGGGTTCATGCCATTCTTCTGCCTCAGCCACCCGAGTAGCAGGGAATACAGGCGCCCGCCAGCACACCCGACTGATTTTTTTGTATTTTTAGTAGAGACGGGGTTTCACCATGTTGGCCAGGCTTGATTTAAACTCCTGACCTCAAGTGATCCGCCCACCTCGGCCTCCCTAAGTGCTGGGATTACAGGCGTGAGCCACCGGGCCAGGCCCAGTGTTTTTTTTCCTAATGATAGTGTGAATAAACATCCTGTTACAGCTGAACCGTATGTTATACAGATTACTTTTCCTGCACTTCTTGTTTTCTCTGGTGCTAATAATTGCCTTTTTTTGTTGTTACGTAGCTGTCTATGTACTTACTGCTGTAAACCAAAAATAAAATTCTAAGGCCCCCCGACCATCTGAATGGGCTTCCTCCTTAGCCAGGGCTCTTAACATTTAACCTGTGAGGCTGTTTTGGGCCGTAATGGGAAGTGGGGGCTGAACCTGCCTCATTATACATCTCCGACATTAACATAGACACAGACTTTAAGACTGATAAGAAACATTTTGCAACCTATTCTCTCTGAAGCCTGCCAGCTAAAAGCTTCATCTGTATGATAAAACTCTGTTCTCAGCCAAGCCCTCGAGCCTATAATCCCATCACTTAGGGAGGCAGAGGCTGGTGGATCATTTGAGGTCAGGAGTTCAAGACCAGCCTGGCCAACGTGGTGTAACCCTGTGTCTACTGAAAATATAAAAATTAGCCAGGTGTAGTGACGGGCACCTGTAATCCTAGCTACTGGGGAGGCTGAGGCACGAGAATCTCTTGAACCCAACAGGTGGGGGTTGCAGTGAGCCAAGATCATGCTTCTGCGCTCCAGCCTGGGTAACACAGTGAGACTCCATTTAAAAAATAAAAGTGGCCTGGCGCGGTGGCTCACACCTTTAATCCCAGCACTTTAGGAGGCTGAGGTGGGTGGATTGCCTGAGGTCAGGAGTTCGAGACCAGTCTGGCAAACATAGTGAAACCCCGTCTCAACTAAAGATATAAAAAAATTAGGCCGGGCGCGGTGGCTCAAGCCTGTAATCCCAGCACTTTGGGAGGCCGAGGCGGGTGGATCACGAGGTCAGGAGATTGAGACTATCCCTGGCTAACATGGTGAAACCCGTCTCTACTAAAATACAAAAAGCAGCAGGAGGCGTGGTGAGAGCCTGTAGTCTCAGCTACTTGGGGAGGCGAAGGGAGAATAAGCGTGGTTCCAGGTGAGCTTACGGTAGGGAGATCGCGCCACTGCCTCCAGCCTGGGAGACACAGTGAGACTCGTCTCAAAAAAAAAAAAAAAAAAAATTAGCGAGGCCTGGTGAAGTGGCTTGTAATCCCAGCTACTCGGGAGGGGAAGGGGAATTGCTGGAACCAGGGGTATGGGGGTTGCAGTGAGCTGAGATTGCACCACTGCACTCCAGCCTGGGCAACAGAGTGAAACTCTGTCTTGAAAACAACAATAACAACAACAACAGCAACTCTGGTCTCCACAACCTCCATCTTAACCCAGATATTCTTTTCTGTTTAGAGAAACTCAACTTGTTGCCAACAAAAAATGTTTAAATTTACCTATAGCTTGGAAGCACTCCCACCCCCAGTTGTTCCGTCTTAATGGACCAAACCACTGTATTTCTCAAATGTATTTGATTGATGTCTCATGCCTCCCTAAAATATATAAAACCAAGCTGCACCCCGACCACCTTGGGCACATGCTCTCAGGACCTCTTGAGGGCTGCGTAATGGGCCATGGTTACTCATATTTGGCTCAGAATAAGTCTCTTAAAATATTTTACAGAGTTTGACTCTTTTTGTCAAAGTCTACTAATTTGACTCTAAACTTTTAGAATTGTCTAAATCATCTCCCAAAATATTTACATTCATTAGATTTTCACTTTAATCTTTTGAAACAGTCTTTGCCTTCTGGCCTCCACTTTGTCTTGGTTACCTTCTATGAGTGCTCCAGTGTATTTATTTATTTATTTAGAGATGGAGCCTTGCTCTTGTTGCCCAGGCTGGAGTGCGGTAGCGTGATCTCGGCTCACTGCAACCTCCACCTCCCGGGTTTGAGCAATTCTCTTGCCTTAGCCTCCCGAGTAGCGGGATACAGGTGCCTGCCATCACACGTGGCTAATTTTTGTGTTTTTAGTAGAGACAGGGTTTCACCATGTTGACCAGGCTGGTCTTGAACTCCTGACCTCAAGTGATCTGCCCTCCTTAGCCTCCCAAAGTGCTGGGATTACAGGCGTGAGCCACCATGCCTGGTCAGGAACATTTTTCTGAGACCTTGAATGTCTGAAAGTAACCATGCCCCTCAAGCTTGATTGATTGTCTGTTTAGTGTAGAATTCTAGGCTGGAAATAATTTTCCATCAGAACTTTAAAGGTGTTGCTTCATTACTTTCTAGATTCCCAAGTTGCTGTTAATAAATGTTTTGTTACTGATTTCTGCTCAATGTATAAAGTCTGTTTGTCTCTGGAAGCTGGTAGAATATTCTCTTTATTCCCATTTTCTTTTTTCTTTTTTTTTTGAGATGGACCCTGGCTCTGTTGTCCAGGCTAGAGTGCAGTGGCAGCATCTAGGCTCCCTGCAACCTGCACCTCCCAGGTTTAAGCGACTCTCCTGCCTCAGCCTCCCGAGTGGCAGGGACTACAAGTGCATACCACTACGCCTGGCTAATGTTTGTATTTTTGTGGTAGTGATGGGGTTTCACCACGTTAGCCGGCCTGGTCTCGAACTCCTGACCTCAGATGATCGATCCGCCTGCCTCGGCCTCCCAAAGTACTGGGATTACAGGCGTGAGCCTCTATGCCTGGCCTGTTCCCATTTTCTAATATATCACCATGATATATCTTGGTATGAGTGTTTTCAGCCATTTTGCTGAGCCTTCTGAGAACTTTTTTCCTAGAATTTTTTTCTTTTTCCTTTCTTTCCTCTCTCTTTTTCTTTTTTCTTTTCTTTTCTTTTCTTTCCTTCCTTTTCTTTTTTTTCTTTCTGTCTCTCTCTCCCTCTCCGCCCTTCTTTTTCTCTCTTATTTTATTTTATATATTTATTTTTGAGACGGAATATAGCTCCGTCACCCAGGCTGGAGTGCAGTGGCACGATCTCGGCTCACTGCAACTTTCACCTTCCGGGTTCAAGCGATTCCCCTGCCTCAGCCTCTCGAGTAGCTGGGATTACAGGCGCTTGCCACCACACCTGGCTAATTTTTTTTTTTTTTTAAATTTTAGTAGAGACGAGGCTTCACCTTGTTGGTCAAGATGGTCTCGATCTCCTGACCTCGTGATCCACCTGCCTCAGCCTCCCAAAGTGCTGGGATTACAGGTGTGAGCCACCAAGCCCAACCAACTTTGAATATTTTTATAGCATTATGTTCTTTCTTCTTTTGGAAATGCAGTATCAGCATTTCACATACAATTTTTAACTTACATACAATAAAATGTACTGTTTTCAATGTAATGTTCTCTGATTTTTGTCAAACACCTAGAATTGTGTAACCACCACCAAAATGAACAGTTTCAAGCCTCCAACCCTCTAAAAAAAAATTCCCCCTGCTACTCTTTGTGGTCAAACAACTCTCCCTCACCCCCGGACTCAGCCATTAGCAACCGCTGGTCTGTTTGCCCTCTTTATAGTTTTGCCTTTTTCAGAATATAATCTAAATGGAACCATAACAGTAGGTAGCTTTTTGTGTCTGGCTTCTTCCGTTTAGCCTAATGCATTTGAGATTCACCTGTGTTGTTGCACATGTCAATAATTAGCTCCTTCTGCTGTTGTGTGGTAGTCCATTATATGAATATACCACAGTTTATTCTGTATTTGAAGGACACTGGGTTGTTTCCTGTTTTTTTTTTATGATTACAAATAAAGTTGTTCGTAAATATTTACACACAGCTTTTTCTGTGAACATGGATTTTCATTTCACTTGGGTCAATATCTAGGAGTGGGATTACTGGGTTTTGTAGTATGTGTATGTTTAACTTTACAAGAAACTGCTAAAATTTTTGTGGTGTGATTACTGTTGGCAACATGTTTGAGAGTTCGAGTAGCAACTCTCGAACTCTCGAAGTGCTTCATCCTCAACAGCACTTGGGGTGGTCAGGTTTTGTTTTTGTTTTTTTTTTTTTATATTAGCTAATTTCGGGCCAGGCGCAGTGGCTCACGCCTGTAATTCCAGCACTTTGGGAGGCCGAGGGGGCGGATCACAGGGTCAGGAGTTGAGACCAGCCTGGCCAGTATGTTGAAACCCCGTCTCTACTAAAAAATACAAAGAATTAGCTGGGCGTGGTGGTGTGCGCCTGTAGTCCCAGCTACTCGGGAGGCTGAGGAAGGAGAATCACTTGAACCCAGGAGGCGGAGGTTGCAATGAGCCGAGATCGCGCCACTGCACTCCAGCCTGGGCAAGAGAGCGAGACACTGTCTCAAAAAAAAAAAGAAGAAAAAAATTAGCTAATTTTTCCTTTAGTTTGCATTTCCCTAAGGATGTTGATTCTCTTTTCACGTGCCTATTTGCCATCATTTTATCTTCTTTGGTGATGTGTCTTTTGAATTATTTGTCCATTTAAAACATTGTGTTGTTTTCAGTTTTGGAATTACATATTCTGGATATAGTCCTTTGTCAGATATTTGTTTTGTTTTGAGACAGAGTCTCACTGTCCCCCAGGCTGGAGTACAGTGGCATAATCTTGGCTCACCACATCCTCTACCTCCCGGGTTCAAGCGATTCTCCTGTCTCAGCCTCCCGAATAGCTGGGATTACAGGTGCTTGCCACCACACCCAGCTAATTTTTGTATTTTTATTTATTTATTTATTTATTTATGAGACGGAGTCTCGCTCTGTTGCCCAGGCTGGAGTGCAGTGACCGGATCTCAGCTCACCTCAAGCTCTGCCTCCCAGGTTTATGCCATTATCCTGCCTCAGCCTCCCAAGTAACTGGGACTATAGGCGCCCGCCACCTCACCAGGCTAGTTTTTTGTGTTTTTTAGTAGAGACAGGGTTTCACTGTGTTAGCCAGGATGGTCTCGATCTCCTGACCTCGTGATCCGCCCGTCTCGGCCTCCCAAAATGCTGGGATTACAGGCTTGAGTCACCCCGCCCGGCCAATTTTTGTATTTTTAGTAGAGACGGGGTTTTACCATGTTGGTCAGGCTGGTCTCAAACTTCCAACCTCAAGTGATCCAACCGCCTTGGCCTCCCAAAGTGCTGGGAGTACAGGTGTGAGCCACCACGCCTGGCTGCTTTGTCAGATATTTGTTTTGCAGTGTTTTGTTTCTGTGCTTGTCTTTTCATTCTCTTAACAGTGTTTGCAGAGCAATTTTTGTTACTGGTTTTTTTGAAACAGAGTCTTGCTCTGTTGCCCAGGCTGGAGTGCCGTGGCATGGTTTCAGCTCACTGCAACCCTGGGCTCAAGCAATTTTCCCGCCTCAGCCTCTGTAGTAGCTGGGACTACAGGCATGAGCCACCATGCCTGGCCTGCAGAGCAAAATTTTTAAACTTTGATAAAATCCAGTTTGTCAAATTTTTCTATTATGGATTGTGCTTTTGGAATCATATCTAAGAAGTCTTTTTTGCCTAACTGTATTTTCCTATGTAAAAGTTATATAGTTTTACTTTTTTTTTTGAGACGGAGTCTCGCTCTGTCACCCGGGCTGGAGTACAGTGGCCGGATCTCAGCTCACTGAAAGCTCTGTCTCCCAGGTTTATGCCATTCTCCTGCCTCAGCCTCCTGAGTAGCTGGGACTACAGGCGCCCGCCACCTCGCCCGGCTAGTTTTTTTTGTATTTTTAGTAGAGACGGGGTTTCACTGTGTTAGCCAGGATGGTCTCGATCTCCTGACCTCGTGATCCGCCCGTCTCGGCCTCCCAAAGTGCTGGGATTACAGGCTTGAGCCACCGCGCCCGGCCATAGTTTTACTTTTAAATTTATTTTTTGAGATGGAATTTTGCTCTTGTTGCCCAGGCTGGAGTGCAATGGCATGATCTTGGCTCACTGCAACCTCGGCCTCCTGAGTTCAAGCGATTCTCCTGCCTCAGCCTCCTGAGTAGCTGGGATTGCAGGCATGTGCCACCGCGCCTGGCCACCGTATACATTGTAGAATCACTTTGTTCATCTCTCCAAAAAGTATCCTACTTGGATTTTGTTTGGAATTCCATTGAATCTGTAGACCATTTAGGGAAGAACTGACAGTTTAACAATCTTACATTTTACACTATGAATACAGTCTGTATCTTTTTTTTTTTTTTTTTTTTTTGTCTAAAAAGTTTTTATTTCCAGTTGTTTGTAACTAGCATATGGAAATACAATACAGGTTCTGCATACTAACCTTGTATTCTACAACCGTGCTAAACTCATTTACCAGTTCTGGAGGTTTTTGTAGGTTCTGTGGGATTTTCCACACAGTGATGTCAAATGTGAATAGAAACAGTTTTATTTCTTCCTTTCCAATATGTTTGCCTTTTATGTTTATTTTGCTTGCCTTGTTATATTTTATACTTCCAGTATGATGTTGAATAAGAGTTGCGAGAGGAGACATCTTTGCCTTTTTTTTTTTTTTTTTTTTTTTTTTTTTTTTTTTTTTTTGAGACGGAGTCTCGCTCTGTCGCCCAGGCTGGAGTGCAGTGGCCGGATCTCAGCTCACTGCAAGCTCCGCCTCCCGGGTTCACGCCATTCTCCGGCCTCAGCCTCCCGAGTAGCTGGGACTACAGGCGCCCGCCACCTCGCCCGGCTAGTTTTTTGTATTTCTTAATAGAGACGGGGTTTCACCCTGTTAGCCAGGATGGTCTCGATCTCCTGACCTCGTGATCCGCCCGTCTCGGCCTCCCAAAGTGCTGGGATTACAGGCTTGAGCCACCGCGCCCGGCCATCTTTGCCTTTTTCCCAATATTAAGGGGGAAAAGAAATCAGTGTTTTACCACTGCATGTGGTGTTAGCTATAGGTTTTTCATAGATGCCATGTGTGTCTGCCTGCCTGCCATTTAAGCACTTTAGCATTGAGTAACTTATTACTAACTCAGTCACCTAACACTATGTGGTATGTGCCAGTTGTGCTCTGCATTTTACTGATGAAAAAACTGAGGCACAAAGTCTAAGCAAATTGCTGGAATTCATCCAGTTAGATAGTAACTGAGCTGGAATGTTAACCTTGGCAGTCTGCATATATTGTCCCTCAGGATTCCTTATCATGTTAAATAAGTTCCCCTCGGTTCCCAGTTTTCAGAGAGGTGAATTTTGTCAGATGCTTTTTCTCCATCTATTGATTTAATTACGTGTGGTTTTCCTTTTTTTTGTCTGTTAATATGGTGGATTACAATGATTGATTTTCAAATTTCTGACAGACTTATTTCTGGGAGACAGCTCACTTGGTTAGGATATATTTATACATAGCTAGATTTGGTTTGCTAATGTAGTCAGCCTTCTGTATCTGTGGTTTCCACAACCATGGATTCAACCAACTGCAGGTAGAAAATATTTGGAAAAAAGCTGGCTGCAGTTGCTCACCCCCATAATCCCAGCACTTTGGGAGGCCAAGGAGTGTGGATCATTTGAAGCCAGGAGTTAAAGACAAACCTGGCCAACATGGTGAAACCCAGTCTCTACCAAAAATACAAAAATTAGTCCCAGCTACTGGGCTGAGGCACGAGAATCGCTTGATTACTCAGACTGGAGTGCAGTGGTGCAATCACAGTTCACTGCAGCCTAAAACTCCTGGGCTCAAGTGATCCTCCCACCTCAGCCTCCCGAGTACCTTGGACTACAGATGCACACCATCGTACCCATCTAATTTTTTATTTTTTGTAGAGACGAGGTCTCTTACCATGTTGCCCAGGCTGGTCTCAAACATCTGGCTTTGAGCCATCTTCCTGCCTTAGCCTCCCAAAGTGCTGGGATTACAGGTATAAGAAAAACCTGGATTTGTTTGTTTTTAAAAGAAACAGGGTTTTGCTCTGTCACCCAGGCTGGAGTGCAGTGGCAAGATCACAGCTCAGCGAAGCCTTGAACTCCTGGCCTCGAGCGATCCTCCTGCCTTAAGCTCCGAAAACATGTTTTTTTTTTTATTCACAGTTTTAATACTGTCTAAGAGCCTGGGTGTGGTGGCTCAGACCTGTAATTCCAGCACTTTGGGAGGCTGAGGTGGGTGGATCACTTGAGGCCAGGAGTTCAAGACTAGTCTCACCAACATGGCGAAATCCCGTCTCTACCAAAAATACAAAAATTAGCTGGGAGTGGTGGTGCATACCTGTAGTCTCAGCTATTGTTGAGACTGAGGCAGGAGAATCACTCGAACCAGGGAGGATCATAGTGAGCCAAGATCGTTCCACTGCACTCCAGCTTGGGCAACAGAGCAAGACTCGGCCTCAAAAAAAAAAAAAAAAAAGAGGCCGGGCGCGGTGGCTCGCGCCTGTAATCCCAGCACTTTGGGAGGCCGAGGTGAGTGGATCACGAGGTCAAGAGATCGAAACCATCCTGGCCAACATGGTGAAACCCCGTCTCTACTAAAAATACAAAAAATTAGCTGGGCATAGTGGCAAGCGCCTGTAATCCCAACTGCTTGGGAGGCTGAGGCAGGAGAATTGCTTGAACCTGGAAGGCAGAGGTTGCAGTGACCTGAGATCGCACCATTGCACTCCAGCCTGGGCAAAAAGAGCAAAACTCCGTCTCAAAAAAAAAAAAAAAAGGCCGGGCGCGGTGGCTCAAGCCTGTAATCCCAGCACTTTGGGAGGCCGAGGCGGGTGGATCACAAGGTCAGGAGATCGAGACTATCCTGGCTAACATGGTGAAACCCCGTCTCTACTAAAAATACAAAAAACTAGCCGGGCGCGGTAGCGGGCGCCTGTAGTCCCAGCTACTTGGGAGGCTGAGGCGGGAGAATGGCGTGAACCCGGGGGGCGGAGCTTGCAGTGAGCCGAGATCGCGCCACTGCACTCCAGCCTGGGAGACACAGTGAGACTCCGTCTCAAAAAAAAAAAAAAAAAAAAAAAAAAAAAAAGAAAATAGTTGGGAAAAAAATGGGTGGTTATATCTGTACTGAATGTGTACAGACTTTTCCTTGTCATTATTTCCTAAACAATACAGTAGAACAGCTATTCATATAGCACTTACGTTATATTAGGTGTTGTAAGTAATCTAGAGATGAATTAAAGTATGCTAGATTATATGTAAATATGACATCATTTTATATCAGGGACTTGAACATCTGTGGGTTTTGGTTTGGGGTGGGGGAGATCTTGGAACCAATTCCCCAGAAATATGGAGGGACAGCTGTATTTTGCTGAGGATTTTTGCATCTATGTTTATGAGGGATATTGATTGTAGTTTTTTGGTAATTTCCTTGTGTGGTTTTAGTATCAGATAATGCAAGCCTCGTAACATGAGGAAATATAGTCGTTGTTTCTTCTAGGGTGATTTTTTATTCACCCTGTATGCTTGTTTAGGGTTTTATTATGTAAGAGGCTTTCTCAGATTTATAGTGATTCTTAGCTTGTTTGGCTCATATTTACGTTTGGGGCACTAAAAAGGTGATTGGAAGTGCTGAGTCTTTGGACAAGATTTGTTCCTTTTGTGCCTACATTGTCTGCAGGGATGTTATTCTCCTTCTTACTGTCTTTTTTCCCCTGATAGTAACTGCATGGAATTTGATCTTGAGTTTTTGGGGGGTTTTGTGTGTATAATTTAAAATTTGCTTATCTCTTATTGTTGCAAGACTTTTCCATAGTTTAGCTAAAGATGGAGTCCTTGTCTCACAGCCACGATAATTTAGGCTCGCAGATAATTTGAAGCGTGAGTAAAACAGGGTTTTATTGGGTGACAAGGGAAAAAAGGGGAAACGGACTCTGTGAGGCTAGAATTCCTGCTGCTGCACTTCCTGCCTCACAGCTTTGAATCCCAGGTTCCACACAGGAAGAAGAGGGGCCAGGCTCCTTCCCGCTACAAAGAGCAGGAACCTCTGTGGCTCCACCCCAGGGTGCATTCCTCCCAGTCTGCTGGCTGGCTGGGGACTCTCTGGAGACCCCCTCCCACATGGCTGTCTCATTATTAATGAGATTAAGCATCTTTTTACATGTTTAAGATCCAGAGCCTTGTGCATCTACTTGTCTGAACTGTCTACAACATTTGCCTGTTTTTATGATGAAAACAGGCAAAGGTTTTCAAAACTAGTGCAGAGCTTTGTACAAAATTAGAAAATGCAGTTAAATATAAAAATAATTACAGTTGAACTACCTAGAGACCATCAGTGTCAATCCCTTAGCGAATACTCACTCTGATTTTTTTTGTACACCTAGGTATAGATATTTGTATTTTTTCCTCAGCCTGCAATTGTGTTTACTCACATCACTTTTCAACCTGCTCTTTTCAGTGGACAGTCTCTACCCATTTATTTTAGTAAATGTTTTATCTTACATACAGATCATACTCAAATTTTCCAAAATGGTTATAGCTTGTGTGTTCAAATCACAGTTGAGTTCAAGACTACACATATTATCCAGTTGTTCCATCCTTGAGTCTCTTTTAATCTAGCACACTCCCCTGTCTATAGTGACATAGATTGCTGAGGAGATCAAGCCATACGTCCTGCAGCATATCTCACCTCTTGGATTTGTCTAGTTATTCTCTCATGGTGTTGTTTTAGTTGTTCCTTTGTTCCTTTAGTTCTCTATAAATCAGAAGTTAGATCTAAATGCTCGATGGGTTCCAATGAAATATTTTGGCTAGAATGCATTATCGATGGATGTCTGATGTTTGAATAGCGTCAGAAGACATACTATCAGGTTGATAACTATAGTGGTGACTACTAAATCAGGGTGATGACAGTCTGTCTGATCCCTATGTTGTATACTTGTTTTTTCCTTTGGAACTTTTAGAACTGGAAAGTATTCCATGTGACAGTATACTTAATGGTTAAAACTTAAATTGCTTTTTAATTTTTTTTGTTGTTGTTGAGTTGGAGGTCTCACTGTGTTGTTCAGTCTGGACTCAAATTCCTGAGCTCAAGAGAGCCTCGGCCGGGCGCGGTGGCTCAAGCCTGTAATCCCAGCACTTTGGGAGGCCGAGACGGGCGGATCACGAGGTCAGGAGATCGAGACCATCCTGGCTAACACGGTGAAACCCCGTCTCTACTAAAAATACAAAAAACTAGCCGGGCGCGGCGGCGGGCGCCTGTAGTCCCAACTACTCGGGAGGCTGAGACAGGAGAATGGCGTGAACCCGGGAGGCGGAGCTTGCAGTGAGCTGAGATCCGGCCACTGCACTCCAGCCTGGGCAGCAGAGCGAGACTCCGTCTCAAAAAAAAAAAAAAAAAAAAAAAAAAGAGAGCCTCTCAGGCAGCTGAGACTACCTGTTAACCTGAAAGGGGGTCCAGATCCAGACCCCAAGAGAGGGTTCTTAGATCTTGAACAAGAAAGAATTCAAGGGAAATCCATACGGAAAAGTAAACAAGTTTATTAAGAAAGTAGAGGAATAAAGAATATCTACTCCATAGACAGAGCAGACCCAAGGGCTGCTGGTTGTCCATTTTTATGGTTATTTCTTGATTATATGCTAAACAAGGGATGGATTATTCATGCCTCCCCTTTTCAGACCATTTAGAGTAACTTCCTGACATTGCCATGGCATTTGTAAGCTGTCATGGCGCTGGTTTTGGTGGGTTTTAGCTGGCTTCTTTACAGCAGGCTGTTATATCAGCAAGGTCTTTATGACCCATATCTTGTGCCAACCTTCTAGCTTACCCTGTGACTTAGAATACCTTAACCTCCTGGGAATGCATCCCAGCAGGTTTCAACCTCATTTTATCCAGTCGCTATTCAGGATAGAGTTGCTCTGGTTCACACGCCTCTGGCATACCCAGCTTCTTAAATTGCTTTTTGACATCACTTGATAACCCTTGCCTGAACTACTACTGTCATTAGAGTTTGAGAAGTGTTTTTCTAATTCTGTGTTCTTCTGTATTTATTAGTTGACATTTTTCTGTAAAGTGTAGCTTTCCTTTATCAATTGGAACAGTATAAATGTTTAATTCTTTTCCCTTAATTACAATTTTCAAAATAGGTAGTAATTTTTAATAGCAGTCTAAAATGGTACAATTTTTTTTTTCTGTCTTTTAATATCATGAGGGGCTCACAGATTTTTATTGATTCAGTGTGTTTTCATTTTCTAACAATTACCTGTTTTAATGTTCAAGTCTTCACTGCTTTGGCCAGTAGGAGCTCTTTCAAGCTGGATCCTGTGTCCTTTTAATTTGATTTTTTTCATTATTATTTATTTTTTATGAGTCAGCGTCTTGCTTACTGTAGCCTTCAGTTCCTGGGCTCAAGTGATCCTCCTGCCTCAGGCTCCCCAGTAGATGGGAACTACAGGTGTGTGCCACTATGCCTGGCTAATTTTTAAAAAATCTCTGTAGAAACAGGCTCTTCCTCTTTTGCCCAGCCTGGTTTCGAACTCATGGGCTCAAGCATTCCCCCGCCCCATACTCAGCCACCTTGGCCTCCTACAGTTGTGGGATTACAGGCATGAGCCGCTGCACCTGGCCTTGATCTATTATTTTTAAATAGCTTCCTGGCTTTCTGGCACAGAAAAATGTCTGGTTTTACCTTGTGCTTTCTTTGCCTCAGACCTGAAATGAGTTTTTTTCCTCAGGGAGCCTTCTTGTGGTAAATGGTCTCAACTTTGAACTTTAGAGATGCTCGATGTTACCAGAATGATGTAGTTTGTATGCCGTTTGTCTAGTGGACAAAACTAGGAAATATTTATCTTAAAAAGGTTCGAGTTCATATTGATATTTTTAATTCTTTTTTTTTTTTTTTTTTTTTTGAGATGGAGTTTCACTCTTGTTGTCCAGGCTGGAGTGCAATGATGCGTCTCAGCTCATTGCAACCTCTGTCTCCCAGGTTCAAGTGATTCTCCTGCCTCAGCCCCCCGAAGTAGCTGGAATTACAAGCATGCATCACCACACCCAACTAATTGTGTATTTTTAGTAGAGATGGGGTTTCACCATGTTGGCCAGGCTGGTCTTGAATTCCTGACTTCAGACGATCTGCCAGCCTTGGCCTCCCAAAGTGCTGGGATTACAGGCATGAACCACCATGCCCGGCCTTTAATTTAACATCTGCGTTTTCACTTATTTAATTTTATTTATTTTTGAGCTGGAGTCTTGCTCTGTTGCCCAGGTTGGAGTGCAGTGGTGTGATCTTGACCTACTGCAACCTCTGTCTCGCGAGTTCAAGCAGTTCTCTTGCCTCAGCCTCCTGAGTAGCTGGGATTACAGGTGTGCACCACCATGCCTGGTAATTTTTTTTTTTTGAGATGGAGTTTCGCCTTGTTGAGATGGAGTCTAGCCTTGTTGCCCAGGCTAGAGTGCAATGGCGTGATCTCAGCTTGCCGCCACCTCCATCTCCTAGGTTCAAGCGATTCTCCTACCTCAGCCTTCCAAGTAGCTGGGATTACAGGCACACCACCACGCCCAACTAATTTTTTTTTTTTTTTGTATTTTTAGTAGAGATGGGGTTTCACCTTACTGACCAGGCTGGTCTCGAACTCCTGACCTTGTGACCCGCCTGCCTAGGCCTCCCAAAGTACTGGGATTACAGGCGTGAGCCACTGTGACCGGCTGGTAATTTTTGTATTTTTAGTAGAGATGGGGTTTTGCCATGTTGGCCAGGCTGGTCTAGAACTCCTGACCTCACGTGATCCACCCACCTCAGCCTCCCGAAGTGCTGGGATTACAGATGTGAGCCACCACTCCCGGCCTAGTTCTTTGATTTTATAATTGTGTCATTTCTCTTATTCTGAAGATCTAGATTCCTAACATGATTGATTACTTACTTTAACCTATGATATAAAGGAAATAGTTTCAAAATACCAACATTGATGTTACTACACAGAGTAGAACTTTTTTTTGTCTTTGGAATGCATCTTGATGAAGATGTATAGTCAGAATACTGTTTTTAAAGTCCTGGGAATCTTTTGTTTATGTGGTTATGTTATTTTAGTATACAGTTATGTTTATTTATTCAAACTTTTGAATTTAAGGGATTTTCAAAGTTCTGTAGAGAGATAAACATAGTGAACTCTTGCTTCTACTCTGTTTTATCCTGACCCTTATAAGGAGCTGTTTTCATTAGTTTCTTGTTTATCCTTCTAGTGTCGCTTTTTCCGTATACAAACAAATATAAGCATATTCTTAATTCTTCCTTTTTCCTCATCCAAAGCTGACATATTTCATACATTGTTCTTTTGCTTTGCCTCTCCTTTTTTTTCTCTTTAACTTAAGAGTATATCTTGGAGGTAAATACATAGAAAATCTACACATTGCATTGTAATGACTGTGGTATTCCATTCTTTAGATGGACCATAGTCTTTTCAGCCAGTCACTTACTGTGAGACAACTTGAGCTGTTTCTAATTTTTTGCTATTACAAACAGTGCTGAGTGAATAACCTATTATATATTCTGGGATAAAAGTGGGACTGCTGGATAAAAAGGTAAATACATTTGTGTTTCTTTGTATTTTGGGGTGGTTTTTGTTTTTGTTTTTGTTTTTGAGACAGGGTCTCATTCTGTGACCCAGGCTGGAATGCAGTAGCATGTTGATGGCTCACTTCAGCCTTGACCTCCTGGGTTCAAGTGATCCTCCCCTCAGCCTCCCAAGTAGTGGGGACCATAGGCATGCCCACCGTGCCTGGCTAATGTGTAAAAATTTTTTGTAGTTATAGGGTCTCACTTTGTTGCCCAGCCTGGTCTCAAACTGCTGGGCCCAAGCAGTCCTTCCACCTCAGCCTCCCAGAGTGTTGGAATTACAGGCATGAGCCACTGTGCCTGGCCCTGAGTTTTTTCTTTATTTTTATTTATTTATTTATTTATTTTTTGAGACAGGGTTTCATTTTGTCACCCAGGCTGGAGTACAGTGATGAAAACATGGCTCACTGCTACCTCAGCCTCCCGGGCTTAATCAGTCCTTCCACTTCAGCCTTCCAGGTAGCTGGAACTACAGGCACAGTTCAGCAGGCCTGGCTAATTTTTGAATTTTTGTATTTTTTGTGGAGACAGGGTTTCACCATGTTGCCCTGGCTGGTCTCCAACTCCGGAGCTCAAGAAATCCACCTATCTTGGCCCCACAAAGTGCTGGGATTACAGGCATGAGCCACCTTGCCCAGCTCTGAGCTTTTCTTATATTTATAAAAATGTGAAATATATATATATATGTGTGTGTGTATATATATATGTGTATATATATATGGCAGAGTATCACATGTACAGTTTAAAGAATACTAATCAAATGATACTTATGTACCTACCACCCAGTTTAATAACTAGAATATTTGTACTATTGACATTGACATGTGCCTTGCTTTTCTTTTCTTTTTTTTTTTGAGATGGGGTCTACTCTGTCGCCCAGGCTGGAGTGCAGTGGTGCGATCTCGGCTCACTACAAGCTCCGCTTCCCAGGTTCATGCCATTCTCCTGCCTCAGCCACCCAAGTAGCTAGGACTACAGATGTCCGCCACCATGCCCGGCTAATTTTTTGTATTTCTTAGTAGAGACAGGGTTTCATCATGTTAGCCAGGATGGTCTCGATCTCCTGACTTCGTGATCCGCCTGCCTCGGCCTCCCAAAGTGCTGGGATTACAGGCATGAGCCACCGCGCCCAGCTGCCTTGCTTTTCTTTCTAGATTTACCACCTACCTAAATACAGTTTCAAAATATGAGTAGCAAGCAAAACTAGCTATGTAAGGAAAGGGTAGTAGTGCTGGGAATCTTAGTATTTAGCCTTAGTATTTATGTTGGTCACTTAATATTCCTGATTTCCTTAAAGTACCTATATGTCCTCCAACTATGCTTGGCATTCCCTCATCCACACTCCTCCAGGATACAACCTTCAGATTTTGCTTGGGGGTGGGGGCTAGGGGTGGGTGCTGTGGTAGAACTAGTTGCCCATGGCTTAGACCTGTGGAGAGCCAACTGCCTCTCTTACAGCTTTCCCCTGATTTGGGGGAACTCACCTTTACCTCTGGTCCCAGTGCCTTTTGAGGATTTTGCGTTGCATATCAACTTAGGCTTTTTCTTTCCCTAAGTCTGTAAGCAATTGCTGCTTACTCTCCAGGTTCCGGAGATGTGTTGCTGTTGTCTCCTTACCATTTCTTTCCAGCATTGTAGGTTTACATGTTTCAAAAGTCCTTTTGTGCTGCTTAATTTTTTTTTTTTTTTGAGACAGAATCTCACTCTGTCGCCCAGGCTGGAGTGCAGTGGTGCCATCTTGGCTGACTGCACACTCTGCCTCCTGGGTTCAAGCAATTCTCCTGCCTCAGCCTCCTGAGTTGCTGGGATTACGGGAACACGCCACCATGCCTGGCCAATTTTTTGTATTTTTGGTAGAGATGGAATTTCAGCATGTTGTCCAGGCTGGTGTTGAACTCCTGGCCTCAAGTGATCCGCTCTCCTTGGGTTCCCAAAGTGCTGGGATTACAGGTATGAGCCACTGTGCCCGGCCTTGTGCTGATGATTTTACTTGAGGTTCAGGAGGAAGTAAAATTAACATTTGTGTGTTCAGACTGCTGTCTTAACTAGGAACTCACTGCTTTCTTCATGAAACACTGTCACTTAGTCCTTGGTGTTTGGGATATCAAACAGAATTCCATTTTGGATATTGATTGTTTCCACCTCAGCCTCAAATGCTCATTCTCCAGATTTTCACACAGCTGGCTCCTTCTGATTGCCTTTAAAAAAATTTGAATTTATGTATTTATGTTTTTGAGACAGGATCTTGCTTTATTACCCAGGCTGAAGTGCAGTGGTGTGATCTTGGCTCACTCCAGCCTTGACCTCCCAGGCTCAAGTGATCTTTGTACCTCAGCCTCCTGAGTAGCTTAGACTAGAGGTGTGTACCACCAAGCCCAGCTAATTTTTGTATTTTTTTGTAGAGAGAGGGTTTCATAGTTGGCCAGGCTGGTCTTGAACTCCTGGGCTCAGGTTAACCACCTGCCTTGGCCTACCAAAAGGCTGAGATTATAGGCGTGAGCCACTGGTCTTTTTTTTTTTTTTTTTTTTTAATTTCTTTTATCATTGCTTTAGTTTTCACGAGCTTTTTTGTTTGTTGTTTTTCTTAATTATTTTAAAAGTCTTATTTTTATTCCATGGATACCACAGTTTCTCTTATCTCTTTAAGGATAGTAATTACAAAGCCTTTTTCCTTAAGTTTTTAGTCTGTCCCCCTCCCCACCCCCTCTTTCTGCACTAATTTTGTTTCCTCTGAATTCCTTTCTGTTTATCTTGAATCTTGCCTTTCATATTGGAGGCTTTTCTCAAGTGTTTGGTGGTCCTTGGTACGTTATGAGTGAAGTATTTAAAAGTTGATTGTAGGACATGTGTGGTGGCTCATGTCTGTAATCCCAGCACTTTGGGAGGCCAAGGCGGGCGGATCACCTGAGGTTGGGAGTTCCAGACCAGCCTGGCCAACATGGTAAAACCCCATCTCTACTAAAAATATAAAAATCAGCTGTATATGGTGGTGCACTCCTGTTATCTCAGCTGCTCAGGAGGCCAAGGCAGGAGAATCACTTGAACCTGGGAGGCAGAGGTTGCAGTGAGCTGAGGTCGCGCCACTGCACTCCAGCCTGGGTGACAGAGCGAGACTGCGTCTCAATAAATAAATAAATAAAGCTGATTGGATGTACAGGAGTATCAAAACAGTACTGTTTGTAATGACTCCAAACTGGAAACAACCTAGTTGTGCATCAACAGGAGAATGAATAAACAGATGGTGATATAGTCATACAATGAAATACTATTTACTCTTTAGGAGTGAGAATGAATAAACTACAGCTACATTGCCACAATGTGGATGACTTTCACAAACAAAATGTTGAATAAAAGAAGCCAGACACAGAAGAGTACACACTGCAGGCTCCTGTTGAAAGTTGAAAAGCTGGCAAAACTAACCTGTGACGTTC
Source organism: Papio anubis (assembly GCF_008728515.1). Lineage (NCBI taxonomy): Eukaryota > Metazoa > Chordata > Mammalia > Primates > Cercopithecidae > Papio > Papio anubis. The sequence continues at coordinate 14,634,772 of NC_044993.1, forward strand.
GAAGTCAGGATATTGGTTCCCTTTAAGGGTAGATTAGTGGTTAGTGACTGGAAGGGAGCACAAGGGGCCTTCTGGGATGCTGATAATGTTCAGTTCCTCAAGCTGGGGCCCTGGTTATGCAAGCGTGTTCACTGTGTGTCATTCCATTGAACTACATATTAGATTTGTGTGCTTTTTGGTGTGTACACTTCAAATGAAAGTTTATATGAAGTAAAAGAGGAAAAAGGTAGTGGAATCTCTGTGTGGGCAGGGTTGGTTTATTGCCTGGTACCACAGCATGTGGTCAGATATCCAAGCGACACTCTTTTGTTGGGGACCCTTGAATGTCAGTGTCTGAAGATGGGACATGGGTGTTTTTGTTCTTTCTGCTATGTTTAACTGGAAGTCTTTAGGTTTTCTTTTAAACCTCTTTTATTGAGAAGACAAAGTGTTTTTAAAATTAGATTTGAAAGATACCCAAGATGAGGTAGTGCATCTTCTTTGAGAAACATGTTAGTAGAATTGGAATTTCTGTTCATTCACTCATTCATTCAGCAAATACTTAAAAGTCAAGTTGAACAGGGTTTATGTCCTCTTGGAGTATATAAAGCACAGCAGAAATTACCAACATTAAATATAAGTGGGATAAGTTATGGAGCGGAAATAGAGACTGCCATGCAAGCCTAGGATAGAAGAACATAGGGTAGTCTTCAGGGGCAGAGAAGACTTCCCCAAGGAAATGATGTTTTCGTTAGGTGACGAATGGAAGAATAGGGGAAAATTCACTTTTTCTTAATGAAAATGTCTTGGTGTGAAAGCTTGTATTGATGAAAGTGTCTCATCTTGATGTGAAAACCTTTATTCCTGTCTGATCACCCTGTTAATGTGATTTCAGGTGGAGAGTATAGTGAAGATGATGTAAATGAATTAGTGAAGGAAGATGAAGTGGATGGTGAAGAGCAGACACAGAAAACCCAAGGGAAAAAAAGAAAGGCCCAGAGCATTCCAGCCAGGTGATGCTGCCCTCAAGGCCCTTAGAAGTTAGGGGCTATTGTCACAACCATCCTGATTGCTAAGATTTATCTGGTGATAGATTTAATGAAGCCAGAGTTTCTAATCCTTTTCTCTTTGAGGGAAACATTTGCTGTTATTTTAGGATTAACTTCTTGGTCTCTGGAAAGCTTTAAACATTTTGAGCTTTAATGTAAAAAACATGTTTATAGGTAATATGTATATATGGTTAAAACAGAAAATTCAGTCCCTAAAAAGATGTTTACCCTCTTCCTAGCCCTTGTTGCTTTGCCTCTGAAGAACTATGCTACCAGAGATAGTCTGTGCATGTAAAAGCATATATGTCTATATTTTCTTTCTTCCTTTTTTTTAAGAAAAAAATATAAATAGTAGCATACTCATTTTCTCATTTTCATTTCTCTTTATTTCACATCTCAGAGATGGTACCATGGCAGTATCTCCTCTTTTACATAGTATTACAGTATATGAATAGGCCTTACTTTATTTAGGCTTTCCTGTATTGAGGGATGTTTAGATTGTATCTAGTCTTTACTACAACAAACAAGACTGCAGTGAATATTCTTTTTATACATGTATACAAAGTATACATAAATACATAAATGTATATAATGTATACATGTATAAATATATCTGTAAATGAAACATTTAGAAGTGGAATTGTTTGATCTAAGGTTATATATGCAATTAAATTAAAAAAATACAGATTTAGCAAATTGCCTCACATAGGCCTGATATGGGCTTATGTTCCCATGAAAATTATGAAAATTCTGACAGGCTATTTAACTTAGATAAGGGCATCTTCCATAGAAGTCTTTTACCTCACTTGGGTGTTTCTATCTTCCTGGGCATTGAAGCAAAAAGCAGATTATCATTTATGAAAAGGAAAAAAGAATTGTAGATATTAGATGGATTCGCCTAAAGTCAAAATAGTCTAAGAAGCAATGTACTCTTATAAGTCTTGGGCCCAGTTTTTTTGTTCTTGAATTTTTTTTTTTTTTTTTTTTTTTTTTTTTTTTTTTGAGGCCGAGGTCACAAGCTCTGTAGCAGGCTGGAGTGCAGTGGCGGATCTCAGCTCACTGCAGCTCCAGCCTCCCGGGTTCCGCGCCACTCTCCCGGCCTCAGCCACCAGTAGCTGGGACTACAGGCGCCCGCCATCTCGCCCGGCTATTTTTTGTATTTCTTAGTAGAGAGCGGGGGTTTCACTGTGCATCCAGGATGGTCACCGATCTCCTGACCTCGTGATCCGCCCATCTCGGCCTCCCAAAGTGCTGGGATTACAGGCAGGCCAGCCACCCAGCGCCCGGCCTTTTTTTTTGAGACAGAATACAAACTCTCTGTTATAGAGGGTGGAGTGCAGTGGTGTGATCTCTGTTCACTGCAACTTCCGCCTCCTGGGTTCAATTCCCTGCCTCAGCCGCTGAGTAGCTGGGATTATAGGCACCCGCCAACTCGTCTGGCTAATTTTTGTATTTTTAGTAGAGACGGAGTTTCACCATGTTGGCCAGGCTGGTCTTGAAGTGCTGACCTTGTCTCATCTTGATGTGATGAAAGTTTATATGAAGAAAAAGAGAAAAAAGGTAGTGGAATATCTGTGTGGGCCTTGGCCTCCCAGAGTGCTGGGATTACAGGCGTGAGCCACCTCGCCTGGCCTGTCCTTGAATTTTTCTGTATTCCAGCTCTCATGTCTTCCGAAAGTGGGTAGAAACATGGATTTTTTTCTTTTTCCTTGAGAACTCTTGGAAGAAATAGTGCAAATAAAGTTGAGGCTCTTCTCAATAGAACTTGTTCTACAAATGGAGTAGCTTTAAAAAGTCAACAATATCTGGCACATAAAGTATGTTCTTAGAATGTTCCTCCCGGGCAGATTAATTATGTGATTAGGTGATTTGGATGTTTTCTTTGTGAAAACAGCTGGTCCTGATTTAGAAGGAGAACGCCATACTTTGATTTTAAATGACTGGAGAAAAGTTAGCAATAAGAGCTCAGTTCTTTTTTTTTTTTTTTTTTTTTCAAATTTTTTTTTTTTTTCTTCTACAAAATTTCAGCTTACTTCTTCCACTCACCTCTTCTACTCATTAATCAGTAGTCCCAGAATTTAAAATGTTCTCGGGTTTACAAGATTGTGTTTGGGATTGAGAGAGGGATAACTGAAATCATTTTGCGCTGTCTGTCTTTCCTTTTGCCTGTGGCTGCTGGTGATTAGGAAGAGAAAACAAGGTGGCCTCTCATTAGAAGAAGAGGAAGAGGAGGATGCCAATTCAGAATCTGAGGGAAGCAGTAGTGAGGAGGAAGATGAAGGTGCAGAGCAGGAAAAAGGCATTGGATCAGAGGATGCAAGGAAAAAGAAGGAGGACGAACTGTGGGCCAGCTTCCTCAATGATGTGGGACCAAAATCAAAAGTGCCCCCAAGTACACAAGTTAAGGTAAGTTGAGAGATTAATAAGGTGAATGCCTCTCCAGAAATACCCTACATTACTGACATTTGAAGCCTACGGAAATCGACCAAAATGCCTTTTGTTAACAATTGTACTAAGTGAAAAGCAAAGCATTTCCTATGGTAGGAGAATAAGCTTCTCTAATCATATAAATTTCCAATAGGCCTTTAACTAATTAGAGATGAAACATTTAAGAGTAGCTATAGGCTGAGTGCAGTGGCACACGCCAACAATCCCAGCACTTTGGGAGGCTGAGGCAGGTGGATCATTTGAGGTCAGGAGTTTGAGACCAGCCTGGTCAACATGGCGAAACCCTGTCTCTACTAAAAATACAAAAATTAGTTGGGTGTGGTGGCGGTTGCCTATAATCCCAGCTACTTTGGACGCTGAGGCAAGGAGAATCGCTTTAACCTGGGAGGTGGGAAGGTTGCAGTGAGCCAAGATTGTGTTACTGCGCTCCAGCTTGGGCAACAGAGTGAGACACTGTCTCAAAGAAAAAAAATAATGAAAAGTAGCTATAAACAATATGGTTCATCTTTTGGTGAAACTGATTACGTTTCTTGTTTTTTTTTGTAGAAAGGAGAGGAGACTGAAGAGACAAGTTCAAGTAAATTGTTGGTAAAAGCAGAAGAGCTAGAGAAACCTAAAGAAACAGAAAAAGTTAAAATCACCAAGGTGTTTGATTTTGCTGGTGAAGAAGTACGGTAAGTTTCACAAACTTTTCCAAGTTTCACAAACTTTGAAACTAGTGTGAGCATCTCTCTCTAACTGGTGTTAGCCATCTATCCTCATTTCAATCCATCATAATATTTTGGGAGAGTTATATTTGAACTCAAGGAAAACTGGCTCTATAAATTATCAGGGAGCATGAGAAAGGTCCTTTCACATATAGCAGTGTAGTTTTTGAGCTTTACGAAGTGGTCAGCTGAACAGAAGCAAGGGAATATAAGAGTTAAGTGTTTTGTTCCACTTGATCATTGCCGTGTTTTGTGACTTTTGTTAAGTCATGTTTCCCTTTATTACTTTCCTTGACTGCAATCTGAGCCCCATTGAAGTCTGAAATCAGATAAGAAAATGCAAGGAGACAAATTTGGTTTCAGTATTATTTTCTTTTTCTGAAACGGAGTCTTGCTCTGTAGCCCAGGCTAGAATGCAGTGGCATGATCTCGGCTCACTGCAATCTCCGCCTCCCGTATCCCATTTCAAGCAATTCTCCTGCCTCAGCCTCCTGAGTAGCTGGGATTACAGGCACACGCCACTATACCCAGCTAATTTTTTTGTAGTTTTTTTGTTTTGTTTTATTTTTGTTTTTGTGTTTTTTTAGATGGAGTTTCACTTCCGTTGCCCAGGCTGGAATGCAGGGTGCGATCTCAGCTCATTGCAATCTCCACCTCCCAGGTTCAAGCAGTTCTCCTTCCTCAGCCTCTCGAGTAGCTGGGATTGCAGGCGTGTGCCACCATGCCCAGCTAATTTTTGTGTTTTTAGTAGAGATGGGGTTTCGCCATGTTGGCCAGGCTGGTCTTGAACCCTTGACCTCAGGTGATCCACCTGTCTCGGCCTCCCGAAGTGCTAGGATTACAGGCATGAGCCGCCACGCCCGGCCTTTTTTTTTTTTTTTTTTGTGAGACAGAGTCTTGCTCTGTCGCCCAAGCTAGAGTGCAGTGGTGCGATCTTGGCTCGTGGCGCTATCTCGGCTCACTGCAAGCTCCACCTCCCGGGTTCACGCCATTCTCCTGCCTTAGCCTCCCGAGTAGCTGGGACTACAGGTGCTTGCCACCATGCCCTGCTAATTTTTTTATATTTTTAGTAGAGATGGGGTTTCACTGTGTTAGGATGATCTTGGATCTCCTGACCTCAAGTGATCCGCCCGCCTCGGCCTCCCAAAGTGCTGGGATTACAGGCGTGAGCCACAGTGCCTGGCCATTTTTTTGTAGTTTTAGTAGAGACGGGGTTTCACCATGTTGGCCAGGCTGGTCTTGAACTCCTGACCTCGTAATCCACCTGCCTCGGCCTCACAAAGTGCTGAGATTATAGGTGTGAGCCACCGTGCCCTGCCTCAATATTATTTTCTTACCTTAATGATATTTTTCTGATTGAGTAATAAGGTTTATTTACCATAGGTTAAGTAGGGGCTTAATGCCTTGACCAGGTTAGCCTCCCGATTGTTAGGTAAGAGCCACATACCTCTAGTTTCCCCTCCCCCATTTATTTCAATTTTATTATGTGAAAATAGCAGATTTGTAATTTAGAACTAAATGAGAACAGAGAAAGTGCCAATCAATAAATTTATAGGCGGTCACATTGATTTTCATTGGCAGTAATTAATTAGACCTGTAGGCTCTCTGAAAATACAATTTTCCCTAAAATTATTATTCTTTTTTTTTTTTTTTTTTTTTTTGAGACGGAGTCTCGCTCTGTCGCCCAGGCTGGAGTGCAGTGGCGCGATCTCGGCTCACTGCAAGCTCCGCCTCCCGGGCTTACACCATTCTCCTGCCTCAGCCTCCCGAGTAGCTGGGACCACAGGCGCCCGCCACCTTGCCCGGCTAGTTTTTTGTATTTTTTAGTAGAGACGGGGTTTCACCGTGTTCGCCAGGATGGTCTCGATCTCCTGACCTCGTGATCCGCCCGTCTCGGCCTCCCAAAGTGCTGGGATTACAGGCTTGAGCCACCGCGCCCGGCCTATTATTCTTAAAAATAATGTTTTCAACAATTATTTATCTAGTGAAGGTATATTTATGAAAAAATTGACATTATCAGTTTTTTTGTTTTGTGTTTGTTTTTGTTTTTGTTTGAGAAAGGGTCTTGCTGTGTTGCCTAGGCTGTTCTTGAACACCTGGGCTCAAGCGATCCTCCAGCCTCGGCCTCTTAAGTAACTGGGACTTCAGGGTTGTACTACTCTCCCTGGCCATTATCCCTTTTATAAATGGTATGGAACAAAACTTTTTATTATTAAAAATTTCTCTCTGACATCTTCTTCTTCTGAAAAAAATGTCACACTTATAGAAATGTTGCAAGAATAGTGTTATAACAAACACCTACATACCTATCATCCAGATTCACCACTGGTTAATGTATTGCCTGTCTCTCACCGTTTGTATCTGGGTTTTTCTTTTGTTTTGGCTGAACCATTTGAGATTTACTTGTAGACATTGTGACACCTCAGCCTTTAATACTTTAGCACATGTCTTCTACAACCAAGGGCATTCTCCATTCAGTATAACTCTCATATTCAGTAAAGTTAACATTAGAGCAGATTGCTATCTATGGTGAAGGACCCCAACTTAAAATTTTCAATCTATTGCAGACCAGTACTTTTCTAAAAACATAATACAAAGGAATTACTAGAAAAACAAATATAAAAGTTAACTAATGTTTACCATGGGGCTCAGGCTGCAGCACCACAGCACTGTGTGCGTATAACTGGGGCCACTTGCCCCCTCCAAGTGTGGGCCTTTTAACCTCTGTCGACAGGTGTGGGGGAAAAAAAAGGATTTAATAGACATAACATTACATTTCAATGTATGTGGTCAAAACGAACCGCAGACAGGAAAAAGGAAAGAATTATGTAACTATACAGGCTGTTCATTGAAAGTGTTAATATACGGGGAATGACTGTTACCTTTTATTCTGTTATTAAGACAAAAAGCTGGCCTGGGCCGGGCGCGGTGGCTCAAGCCTGTAATCCCAGCACTTTGGGAGGCCGAGACGGGTGGATCACGAGGTCAGGAGATCGAGACCATCCTGGCTAACACGGTGAAACCCGTCTCTACTAAAAAATACAAAAACTAGCGAGAGGCGGTGGCTGAGCCTGTAGTCCCAACTACTCAGGAGGCTGGGCAGGAGATAGAAGCGTGTGAGCCTGGGAGGCGGAGGAGCTTGCAGTGAGCTGAGATCTGGCCACTGCACTCCAGCCTGGCGGCGAGACTCTTCAAAACCGGCTGGCGTGGTGAAATATCAAATCAGGTCAAGGTCGGGTCGGATCGACGAGATCAGGTTCGGGACATCCAGCCAGAACAACATCGGTCGAAACCATCTCAAAAATAAAAAGTCAGCCAGGTGTGGTGGTGCACATCTGTAATCCCAGCTACTTGGGAGGCTGAGGCAGGAGAATCGCTTGAATCCGGTAGGCAGAGGTTGCAGTAAGCCGAGATCGCACCACTGCACTCCAGCCTGGGCAACAGAGCGAGACTCTGTCTCAAAACAAAAAAACAAAAAGCTGAGTAAAATATCAATTCTCAGTATTAAATGTCAGACACACACTTTGAATGAGCACTATTTTGTTTTTATTACTATTATTTTTTTTGAGATAGAGTCTTGATCTGTCACCCAGGATAGAGTACAGTGGCATGATCTTGGCTATCTGCAACCTCCGCCTCCACAGTTCAAGTGATTCTCTTGCTTCAGCCTCCCGAGTGTCTGGGATTACAGGTGCCTTCCACCATGCCTGGCTAATTTTTGTGTTTTTAGTAGAGATGGGGTTTCACCGAGTTGACCAGGCTCATCTTGAAATCTTGACCTTATGATCCACCCTCCTCGGCCTCCCAAAGTGCTGGAATTACAGGCGTTAGCCACTGCACCCTGTTTATATTAATATTTAAAGTTTTAATTGTGATGAAAGACCTTATTTCTTTCTTGTTAATCTAAGTTGTATTGATGACTCTGCTCCTCCTGGTGGATAATTTATATGTAAATTATTTCTTTGTTGGTTTTCTCCTTCCTGCCTTCTGTCCACCATTCCATCTTTCACACAATTTTTTTTTTTAACATGGGATCTGCCAGGGTGTAACACAGAGATATTTTCATGGGATCAGAAGTATACATTTTAAAGCAGTTTCATTTAGTTGAGAGTTTTCGTTTTTTGCCTTTATCCAGAATGAATCTGGATAAAAGTAAAAAATGTACTGTGTTTCGTTTCCTTTCCTTCCTTTCCTTCCCTTCTTTCCTTCCCTCCTTCCCTCCCTCCCTCCCTCCCTCCCTTCCTTCCTTCCTTTCTTCCTTCAGACTCCCTCCCTCCCTTCCTTCCTTTCTTTTTTTTTTTTTTTTTTGAGACAGAGTCTCTGTTTGTCACCCAAGCTGGAGTGCAGTGACACAGTCTCAGCTCGCTACAGCCGCAACCTTCAGGACTCAAGTCATTCTCCCACCTCAGCCTCCCGAGTGGGTGAGACTACAGGCATATACCACCACGCTTGGCTAATTTTTGTATTTTCTGTAGAGATGGGTTTCACCATTTTGCCTAGGCTGGTCTCGAACTTCTGGGCTGAAGTGATCCTTCTGCCTTCGCCTCCCGAAGTGCTGGGATTGCACGTGTGAGCCACTGCACCCTGCCTGGAATACTGTGTTTTCAAAGTTTATATTAAATGCTTCATTAGTAGCCATTTTCAATAATTTATCTTGTCAAGTTATAATTAAATTTAAGTTATATTTTAGTGAAAGAAAAAAGGAATTCTGGAAGCTCGAATTTCCTATACATGAATTTTTTTTTTTTTTGAGACAGGGTCTTGCTCTGTCGTTCACGCTAGCCTCAACCAACTACAAGGCTCAATTGATTTCCCCCGACCTCAGCCTCCTGAGTAACTGGGGCTACAGGTATATGCCACCCGTGCCCATCTAACTTCTTTTTTTTTTTGAGACGGAGTCTTGCTCTGTGCCCCAGGCTGGAGTGCAGTGGCGCGATCTCGGCTCACTGCAAGCTCCGCCCCGCCGGGTTCACGCCATTCTCCTGCCTCAGCCTCCCAAGTAGCTGGGACTACAGGCGCCCGCCACCTCGCCCGGCTAATTTTCTTGTATTTTTAGTAGAGACGGGGTTTCACCGTGTTAGCTAGGATGGTCTCGATCTCCTGACCTCATGATCCGCCCGTCTCGGCCTCCCAAAGTGCTGGGATTACAGGCTTGAGCCACCGCACCCGGCCTCCATCTAACTTTTAAAATTGTTTTGTAGTGATGTCGTCTCACTGTGTTGCCCAGACTGCTCTTGAACTCCTGGGCTCAAGCGATCCTGCTGCCTTGGGATTACAAATGTGAGCCACCACACCCAGCCATGTGTGAATATTTTTTTAATAGAAAGTACAATTCAAAACATTCTATGAAACATATTAATTTATAGAAACACTAGTTTTCTAACTTTCATTTTTACCCGTATAATTTATTTGCTACTGAAAAACATGTTAAATTACTTTCTTGCCTGGAACTACTAGGATTATTTTTTGATTTTTAGAGACAGGAGCTATCTCACTCTGTCACCCAGGTTGGTGTGTGGTTGTGCAATCGTTGCTTACTGTAATCTTGAACTCACCGACTCAAGTGATCCTTCCATTTCGGCCTCCCACCACAGCCTTCTAAGTGAACATCACCACAACTAGCTAATTATTTTATTTCATTTATTTGTTTGCTTGTTTATCTATCTATCTATCTATCTATCTGTCTGTCTGTCTGTCTGTCTGTCTATTTGAGACGGAGTCTCTGTTGTCAAAGCTTGAGTGCAGTGGCATGATCTCGGCTCACTACAACCTCTGCCTCTCAGGTTCAGGTGATTCTCCTGCCTCAGTCTCTCGAGGAGTTGGGATTACAGGCATCTGCCACCACACCTGGCTAATTTTTGTATTTTTAGTACAGCTGGTCACCGTGTTGACCAGGTTGGTTTTGAAATCCTGACCTCAAGTGATGCTCCCGCCTCAGCCTCCCAAAGTGCTGGGATTACAGGCGTGAGCTACCGCGCCCGGCTTATTTGTTTATTTTTGTTTATTTATTTATTTTTTATTTTTGAGATGGAGTCTTGCTCTGTCACCCAGGCTGGAGTGCAGTGGTGTGATCTCGGCTCACCACAACCTACGCCTCCCGGGTTCAGGCCGTTCTCCTGCCTCAGCCTCCTGGGTAGCTGGGATTACAGGTGCGCGCCACCACGCCCAGCTAATTTTTGTATTTTGAGTAGAAATGGGGTTTCACCATGTTGGCTAGGCTGATCTTGAACTCCTGACCTTGTGATCCACCCGCCTTGGCCTCCCAAAGTGCTGGAATTATAGGCGTGAGCCACTGCGCCTGGCCTATTTATTTATTTGTTTATTTTTCATATTTTATTTAATTTTTTTGAGACAGGGTGTCACTCTGTTGCCCAGACTGGAGTGTAGTGGTACCATCGTGGCCCACTACAGCCGTGATCTCCCAGGCTCAAGAGATCCTTTCACCTCAGCCTCCCTGATACCTGGTGCCAAGACTAGCTTGGTCGGGGAGACCCTAACCCAGTGGCACTGGAGTAATTAAAGACACACACACAGAAATACAGAGGTGTGAAGTGGGAAATCAGGGGTCTCACAGCCTTCAGAGCTGAGAGCCCTGAACAGAGATTTACCCACATATTTATTAACAGCAAGCCAGTCATTAGCATTGTTTCTATAGATATTTGATTAACTAAAAGTATGCCTTATGGGAAACGAAGGGATGGGCCTAATTAAAGGAATAGGTTGGGCTAGTTAACTGTAGCAGGAGCATGTCCTTAAGGCACAGATCGCTCATGCTATTGTTTGTGACTTAAGAATGCCTTTTAGAGAGCTCCGTGGCCAGTCTGTTGTGCGCACCCACCTGAGGCATCTTAGGTCAGCCTGCTCTTAGAGTAGTAGTAACCGCCAGAAAGGAGTCGGAAGAGGTCCCACGAGGCTGTCTTCACCGCTATGCCCAAGAATAAAGGTAAAGGAGGTAAAAACAGGCGCAGGGGTAAAAATGAGAATGAATCTGAAAAAAGAGAGCTGGTGTTTAAAGAGGATGGACAAGAGTATGCTCAGGTAATCAGAATGTTGGGAAATGGACGATTGGAAGCACTGTGTTTCGATGGTGTAAAGAGGTTATGCCATATCAGAGGGAAATTGAGAAAAAAGGTTTGGATAACTACTTCAGACATTATATTGGTTGGTCTATGAGACTATTAGGATAACAAAGCTGATGTAATTTTAAAGTACAATGCAGATGAAGCTAGAAGCCTGAAGGCATATGGCGAGCTTCCAGAGCATGCTAAAATCAGTGAAACAGACACATTTGGTCCTGGAGATGATGATGAAATCCAATTTGATGATATTGGAGATGACGATGAAGACATTGATGATATCTAAATTGAACTGAGTGTTTTTACATGACAAGTTTTCTGAGGATTGTTCTACAGTTGGGATTTTGGCCGTCATCAGTTAAGAAGAGAAATTCATTTAGTGTGTCATTTCTGAAAGCAAACTGATTTATTTTCAATGTTTTAAAGTATTTATTTCTTTGGAAGCTGATGACCCTGAATTATCTTGTTAAATGTTAATACTTTATTGTTTCAATGTAATGGAACTTAGGAATAAAAGACCATAATATTTACCATTAAAAGAAATAAACGAATGCCTTTCCTACTCTAATAACTTCAAGTAATTGGATATTTTGAATACATTTCTGCCTTATAATCATGCTGGGTTCTAATAAGCCCTACTTCCAGCTAATCTGTTTATAGTCTTTCTGTATGTTTCAGTTACTTACATGTTCTCGTAAGGTTTCTGATAAAATTTGAATACAGAAATCTCCATTTAGAATCAGAAAAAAATTGACATTTTTCATATATATCTAACCATATATATTTTTATAGTAACATTGATAGTTTATAAATTGTTTTTGTCCTTTGTGCACTAGTTATTAAGGAAAAAGAATATATCCAACACAGTTTTTAAAGTGTAGCAGTTTTGAGTAGTAATTCAGAATGTGTAAGATTAAGAGTTGCAGAAATTGAACAATAGATGGCAACCAATTATCTTAACATTGGAAATACTAGGATGCCATTTTGTTTTCAAAAGTTATTCATTGTAACCCACTGTTTTGCCTTTCATGAACAAGTGAATTACAATGTATAAATGAAGAACTAATTTCATAATAAATTCTCTAAACTGAAAAAAAAAAAAGAAAAAGAATGCCTTTAAGTGGTTTTCCGCCCTGGGTGGGCCAGGTGTTCCTTGCCCTCATTCCCGTAAACCCACAACCTTCCAGCTTGGGCGTTAGGGCCATTATGAACATGTTACAGTGCTGCAGAGATTTTGTTTATGGCCAGCTTTGGGGCCAGTTTATGGCCAGATTTCGGGGGACCTGCTCCCAACACCTGGGAATATAGGTATTGGCCACCATGCCTAGCTAATTTGTTTTTATTTTTTTGAGACGAGGTCTCCCTATGTTGCTTAGGCTCGTCTTGAACTCCTGCGCTCAAGTGATCCTCCTGCCTTAACCTCCCAAAGTGTCGGGATTACAGGCATGAGCCACTGCACCTGGCCTATTTTATTTTTTTGTAGAGATGGGGTCTTGCTGTGTTGCCCAAGGTGGTCTTGACCTCTTGTCCTCAAGTGATCCTCCTGCTTTGGCCTCCCAAAGTGCTGGGATTACAGGTGTGAGCCATCGCGCCTGACTATCTGCATAAATTTTTTTTTCTTTTCTTTTCGTTTCTTTTTTTTTTTTTTTTTTTTGAAACAGGGTTTTGCTCTGTCACCCAGGCTGGAATACAGTGGTGCAGTCTTGGCTCACTGCAGCCCATGCCTCCTGGGCTCAGGCAATCCTCTCACCTCAGCCTCCTGAGTACCTAGCATTGTAGATGCATACCGCCACGCCTGGCTCATTTGGTTTTTTTTGGGATGCGGTCTAACTCTGTCACCCAGGCTGAAGTGCAGTGGCACAATCTCAGCTCACTGCAACTTTACTTCCTGGGTTCAAGCAATTCTCCTGCCTCAGCCTCCTGAGTAGCTGGACTGCAGGCATGTACCACCATGCCTGGCTAAATTTTTTTTGTATTTTTAGTAGAGAAGAAGTTTCACCTTGTTGGTCAGGCTGGTCTGGAACTCCTGACCTCAAATGATCTGCCTGCCTCATTCTCCCAAAGTGCCAGGATTACAGGCATGAGCCACCATGCCCAGCCTGTTGTGTTTTTTGTATAGCTCGGTTTACCCAGGCTGGTCTCAAACTCCTGGGCTCAAGCCGTCTGCCTGCCTCGGCCTCCCAAAGTGTTGGGATTACAGGCGTGAGCCACCATGCCTGGCACCTGTATAAATTTAAAAAATTACGATTGATTAACAATTGAAATGATTGTAAAAATAAGTTATAAAAATAAATGCTTACATTTTATTACATTTTTAGGCTTTGGTTGACAAAATAATTCTAAACTATCACACACATTGTAATGTCCTACTGCATGTGATTGACAATTCATATCACATGTGACTCACCTTGCAAATCTGACATAACTGAATTTATACTCTGTTTAATGGAAGGGCCGACTGCTCATGTCTTGAGTATTGTGACATTGTCAAATTGCTGTACAAGTTTCTAAATACTCCCAGTTTCTGTGCCCATCTCATCTTGGACCAATAACAGGTAGTTTTGCAGTCAAAACTTGAATATCACTATATGCAAATGATTCCATTCAGTTTTTCCCCAGTTATCCCAATAATGTACTTTATAGCTGTATTTCTTGTGCAATCCAAGATCCAATCTAGAAGTCCAATGTGCTATCCGTTGCGCTGTGGAGCCACCTCTAAGATCCAATCTAAGATGAAAACCGTAATTGGTCTTTTGTTGTTGTTTTCGCATTTGGTCTTTTTAAACTCCTTGTACTTAGAACTGTTTTTCATGCCTTTTCTGTATTTCACAACATTGGTTTTAAACTTTTTGTTTTTTGTTTTTTAAGAGTCCAGGCCATTTGTATTGCATAATGTCCCTCAATTTGGATTGCTGCATTGTTTATGATGAGCTTCAGATTAATTATGTTAGACAAAAACACTACATTGATGATGCTTCTCATCCATCAAGAGACTCAACATTGATGGGGATAAGTTAGGCCACCAGTATCTTAAAACAGTACCTTCCGGAATTCTTCATTGTAAGGCATCCTTTTCCTTGGTAATTAGTTGTTTTCATGATCCATAAATATTAATAATAATTATTATTTTGAGACAAGGTCTTACTCTGTTGCCCAGACTGGAGTGCAGTGGTGTGATCTCGGCTCACTGCAACCTCCACCTCCTGGGTTCAAGCGATTCTTCTGCCTCAGCCTCATGAGTAGCTGGGATTACAGACACCTGCCACCCACGCCTGGCTAAATTTTGTATTTTTAGTAGAGACAGGGTTTCATCATGTTGGCCAGGCTGGTCTCGAACTCCTGACCTCAAATGATCCACCCACTTTGGCCCCCCAGAGTGCTGGGATTACAGACGTGAGCCACCACGCCTGGCCCCATAAATAATTATTGATGATATGAATTAGTAATGTATTTTACTGCCTGAAATCATTCCGGAAGCTATTGAGTTGTCCATCCAGTAGGGGACCAACAGAACACTGACAGTATAAACTTTTAATAGTTTGAAAGTCCTATAAACAATATAGAAAGTATATTAATGTACCATTAGGAATATAGGTTTAAAAGTTTTTTTGAAGTTAAGTCTTTTTTGGCTTGAATTATTTTCTATGTGTTATGTAGACTATCTAAGAAATATTTATTTATAACTTCACCAGTGGCCCTCACACAGAGTGTACAAAAAGCTGGTGAATAACTGTTGCTGTAAGAAGTCACTAGGCTGGGCACAGAGGCACATGCCTGTAATCCCAGCACTTTGGGAGGCTAAGGAAGGAGGATTGCTTGAGTCCAGTAGTTGAAGACCAGCCTGGGCAACGTGGAGAAACTCCATTTGTACAAAAGTGGTGTGTGTCTATAGTCTCAGCTACTCGGGAGGCTGAAGTAGAAGGATCCCTTGAGACCAGGAGGCAGAGGTTGCTGTGTGCCAAGATCGTGCCACTGAACTCCAGCCTAGGTGTCAGAGTGAGACCCTGTCTCAAAAAAAAGTCATAAATTTTCAGTCAAATTAAATGTTGTGGACTTGTTAATAAATACTAAGATAGTTTTGTGCCATAAATTTCCTATTTCAGGTTTGAAAACAAGTGGATGGTAATTTTAAATGTACTTGATGGGTGTTCAGGGAGTTCGCTGTTTTCATAATTTGCCAGGAGAGGGCAGCACCATGTCTATAAAAAAACAAATGAGTATGGAAGCACGTTTTTTCATATAAATTACATTATATTTCAAAATGATGCATGCTTATTACTTTAAAATTCATACGTTACAGAGATATATAACATGAAAAGTGAAAGTTCTGTAACTCCCTTCCCCTAAAGAAAACAAAAACCGGCCGGGTTCGGTGGCTCACGCCTGTAATCCCAGCACTTTGGGAGGCCGAGGTGGGCGGATCACAAGGTCAGGAGATCCAGACCACGGTGAAACCCCGTCTCTACTAAAAATACAAAAATTAGCCGGGCGCGGTGGCGGGCGCCTGTAGTCCCAGCTACTCAGGAGGCTGAGGCAGGAGAATGGTGTGAACCCGGGAGGCGGTGCTTGCAGTGAGCCAGGATTGCGCCATTGCACTCCAGCCTGGGCGACAGCACGAGACTCTGTCTCAAAAAAAAAAAAAAAAAAAAAGAAAACAAAAACCCTGTTAATAGTGGGCATGTTGACAGGATTTTTTTTTTTAACTTAAATTATTTACACTTAAATTTAGGCATTATAAGGAATTCTCATGAGGGGACTTACGAGATCTGAATTTTCATTGATAACCAGATACAAATTTGTTGTATGGATTTGAGCATACGTTTTAATTTCTTCATGTAATTATTTTTGTGTCTGTATCAAGTTAAGAACATTACTACATCTTTAAGAAATGTGAGAAGAGCTAGTGATGATGGGAAGGAATTTGTAGGTCTAAGGGTAAGGTAGTGTTAGCACAAAGTTAGTCTTGGGTTTTCTAACTGTATTTTAATGTTAAATTTTGGGCTTTGGTCTTTTCGTTTTGTTTTTGTCCCCACTTGAAAAATGTTTAGCTTATTAACCTAGGGGAATGGGGGAATATAGTATTTTGTATTCTGCCCTATCACATAACTAGCTGAGCCAGTTAGCTCAGACTTTCCTCAATGATTCACCTTTTGGAAAAAGCCAGTCATGGAAAGTTTCTGCCCAAATAAAGACTTTCAGGAAGTTCTGAGTAAGTGAAAATAAAGTTAAAATGGAATTTCTGCTGAGAACACTTGAATTAACTATTGCTAATAATAGGCCTTTTCCTGTCAGGGTTCCCTCTTGTGCATTAGAGGTGGTCTATAATAATTTAAGTGTTCACAGTTATAAAATAACTGTGAAGATATTTTGATAGTTGAATCCCTTATTGCTTGTTAAAAGTGGAGTTGTTCTAGGCATACTAGCAACACTAGTAATAGTAGCATCTGCTAGTATTACTTGGTGTCAATTACTGAAGTTCCTGAGATAAATATACTAGTGTTTCCTAGTGAATATAGATGGGACTTTGGCACTAAGAAATTATGAGAGATACTCCCACAGTTTATATTTTTCCATGCTGTTTTTATGCCACTTACTATATATCATGTATTACCATGACCTGCTTTCATGGTTGACTGTTCTGCTGAACTGTGAGCTCCTTAAAAACAAAGGTTATGCCGTATTTTTTTATATGTTCAACATCTAACAGTGCTTGGAGCTAGGTCACTTTTCAGAAAATGTTGACCTGATTGTCTTAGGTGACTCTTTCCAGGTTTGTCATTTCTATAAAGGTAGTAAAAAACAAAACCAAACATGAATTACATAGAGGCTACTTTTCCGTAAGCTATCACTTAGGTCATTTGATTTCATCTTCTCTATCACCGACATTCTAAAACTTCACAGTGATTTGCCTTGATGTGAATCTTTTTATTTTTTATTTTTTTGAGACAGAGTCGCACCCTGTCACACCCAGACTGGAGTGCAATGGCACGATCTCAGCTTACTGCAACCTCTGCCTTCCGGGTTCAAACACATCTCCTGGCTTAGCCTCCCGAGAACCTGGGATTACAGGTGCCTTCCACCACGCCCAGCTAATTTTTGTTTGTTTGTTTATTTTTGAGACGGAATGTTGCTCTATTGCCCAGGCTGGAGTGCAGTGGCATGATCTCGGCTCACTGTAAGCTCCACCTCCTGGGTTCACGCCATACTCCTGCCTCACCGTCCCCAGTAGCTGGGACTATAGGCACCCGCCACCACGCCCAGCTAATATTTTATATTTTTAGTAGAGACAGGGTTTCACCGTGTTAGCCAGGATGGTCTCGATCTCCTGACCTCATGGTCTCCCAAAGTGCTGAGATTACAGGCGTGAGCCACCGTGCCCAGCCAGTTTTTGTATGATTTAATAGAGACAGGGTTTCACCATGTTGCCAGGCTGGTCTGGAACTCCTGACCTAATGATCCGCCCACCTTGGCCTCCCAAAGTGTTGGGATTACAGGTGTGAGCCACCACGTCCAGCCGGATGCTTTTAAATTGGCTGCATCCATTGTTCTATGGCTCTTTTTATGGAAGCTCATCCTTCACTTCTAGGATGTTTCTTTTATTGTTTTTAACTTCCCCATATTTTCTGTTTTTGTGAAGTTCATATTAGTAGAATTGATACGACAGGCCAGGGCAGGCTAGGCTGAGGTAACAAACTCAGCAACTCAGTAGCATAATACAGTACATTATTTCTTACTGGTGTAAAGTCCAGTGTGAGGTGGGTAGCACTCTATCTTGTAACTCAATTGTATAGAACACCTAGGCTTCAGGGTTGCTCTGGCAAAGGAAGCATGAATACATAGATTTTCATGTAGTTCCTCTGTTTTCAGAATGGATTTCAGCCATGCCTTTTGAGTCTGGAACTTCTGTGGTTTTCATTTCTCCAGAGTAATGGGTTCTGCTGAATTGGGGATGGGGTAGAGCAGTAGTCTATGGTATGAGGTGCTGCTGAAGGAGATCTGGGACCTAGTTGCTCCTGATGGAGAATTCTAACTGGTTTTAGCCCTATTCCTTTCCTCTACCTCGAAAGGTTCCTGGTATCTCAATTTAATGAGCCTTTCTAGGGTACAGTAGTACACATTGGCTTGCCTGTTTTTGGCCATTCCACGTGGCTATAGGCTTAGGAGATCAGAGAAAACAAAAACCAAATCTAGTTATTACTTGTCTACTTGCTTTCTACTTTTTTTTTTTTTTTTTTTTTTGAGACGGGGTCTCACTCTGTTGCCCAGGCTATATATAGTACCACGATAATAGCCAACTGTAACCTTGAACTCCTGGCTTCAAGCGATCTTCTTGCCTCAGCCTCCCAGGCAGCTGAGACTACAGGTGCACACCATGATGCCTGGCTAATTTTTTTTTTTTTTTTTTTTGAGATGAAGTTTTGCTCTTGTTGCCCAGGCTGGAGTGCAGTGGCACAATCTCGGCTCACTGCAACCTCCGCCTCCTGGGTTCAAGCGATTCTCCTGCCTCAGCCTCCCAAGCGGCTGGGATTACAGGCATGTGCCACCACGGTGGCCTGGATAATTTTGTATTTTTAGTGGAGACAGGGTTTCTCCATGTTGATCAGGCTGATCTCAAACTCCTGACCTCAGGTGATCCGCCCACCTCAGCTTCCCAAAGTGCTGGGATTACAGGCGTGAGCCACTGCGCCCAGCCGATTTTTAAAAAATTTTTGTAGAGACAGGGTCTTGCCGGGTTGCCCAGGGCTCAGGTAATCCTCCCGCCCTTGGCCTCCCAAAGTGCTGGAATTACAGGCCCGAGCTACTGCACCTGGCTGCTTTCTACTGTCAGAAAATTTGGGCTGGGCACGGTGGCTCACGCCTGTAATCCCAGCACTGGGAGGCCAAGGCAGGAGGACCGCTTGAGCCCAGGAGTTTGAATCCAGCCCAGGCAACATGGTGAGACCCTGTCTTTAAAACATAAAAAAAGAAGAAAATTCTATTGACATCCCTTTTCTGTTACATTTCTTCTCATTATCCTTGTGTAGTTTCATCTTTTTAAACTTGCCACTATTTAGTAGGGTTTTGGCAGGATTGGAATAAAGCATGTGTTCAGATTACTATATGTAAGTGGCAGCTTCTGCTTGTTCTTCATTAGCTGGTCTGCCCCAGATTCTACCCAGAGCAAGGAAATTTAAAGGTACCCTTTCTAGTTTAGTACTCTGGAACACTGCGTTAAGCCTGAGATTTGGATGTGGGTTTATTTTGTAATTTTTAAAACAGTGTAAGAAAGCACCTCAAAATTTAGTGACTTTAAAAAATAATTGTTTTATTTTAATTTCTCTTGATTCCAAGGGTAGCTGGGCTCAGCTAGGCCGTTCTTACTCAGGGTCTGTTGTACAGTTGTAATCAGATAGTGGCTAAGTATGGAACCACTTCACAAGTTTCCTTACTCCCATGTCTGATGCCAGAGCTAGGTCAAACACCTGGGGGTTGGTACAGGCTTCTCAGACGTCTTGTCTCTGTGTGATCTTCCTATATGATCTCTCCAACATAGTGGCTGCAGAGTAACCAGACTTGTTTTGTGGTAGCTTGGAGTTTCAAAGGTACATTCTTGAGAAAGACTGAGACAGGGACAGACAGACAGAGCGTGCCAGGTGGAAACTATATCATCTTTTATTCGCTAGCCTCAGAAGTCATGTCGTGTCACTTCCACAGAACTCTTTGAGTTGAGACAGCCACGAAAGCCCATTCACTGTCAAGGGGTGATAACACAGACTCCCCCTCTAACTGGGGTAGTATCAGATTTCTGAAAGAGCATGTGGGGATGGGAAATTTGTGGCAACCATCTTTGGAATATACTATCTGCTATAGGGTTCTCTCTAGCATTGCTGCTTAATCTCAGGATAGCCTTGAATAAGTAACATAACCTTATATTTCAGTTTTCTTACTCACAAAGTGTAAATGTGTCAGTCAGCTCCTGCTACACTAGTGCTGTGTGGCACACCATTCCAAAACTCAGTGATATACAATGATAAGCATTTACTTGTTGCCTGTGTTCCTCTAAGTATCTGAGATTGAGTGATTTAGACTCGGCTCAGCTCAGCTCCAAGCTGCTTGTTTGTTGGATTCAGGTCTGCAGCATGTCTTTCTGCCATTTTGGACCAGCAGACAGTTGAGGTGTATTCATTCTCCTTATGACTCAAGGGACGAATTCAAGGGGCAGGAGAAACAGCACAAACATGTTTAAACTTCTCTTCCTCTCAGATCAGCTAATACTTCATTGGCCTTTGAAGCAAGTCATGTATCCAAGCTCAGCATCAGTGGAGTAGGGAAGTATTTTTTTTGTTTTGTTTTGGTTTTGTCCTTTTATTTTTATTTATTTATTTATTTATTTGAGACGTAGTGTCACTCTGTTGCCTGGGTTGGAGTGCGGTGGTGGGATCTCGGCTCACTGCAGCCTCTGCCTCCCGGGTTCATGTGGTTCTCCTGCCTCAGCCTCCCGAGTAGCTGGGACTACAGGCACCTGCCACTATGCCCAGCTAATTTTTTGTACTTTTTTTAGTAAAGACAGGGTTTCACCATGTTGGCCAGGCTGGTCTTGAACTCCTGACCTCATGATCTGCCCGCCTTGACCTCCCAAAGTGCTGGGATTACAGGCGTGAGCCACTGCGCCCAGCCTGTTTTTTTCTTTTTGAGACGAAGTTTTGCTGCGTTGTCCAGGCTGGAGTGCAGTGATGCTGTCTCAGCTCACTGCAACCTCTGCCTCCCAGGTTCAAGCGATTCAGCCTCCTAAGTAACTGGGATTACAGGCATGCACCACCCAGTTAATTTTTGTATTTTTAGTAGAGATGGGGTTTCATCATGTTGGCCAGGCTGGTCTTGAACTCCTGACCTCAAATGATCTGCCCACTTCGGCCTCCCAAAGTGCCGGAATTACAGTCGTGAGCCACCGTGCCTGGCCCTGGGCTCACTATTATAGCACATCCTAAAGTGCTGGTATTACAGGCATGAGCCACTGTACCTGACCTGGTTTTAAAACAAAAAAATGCTGGGCGCGGTGGCTCACGCCTGTAATCCCAGCACTTTGGGAGGCTAGGCGGGTGGATCACGAGGTCAGAAGATGAAGACCATCCTGGCTAACACGGTGAAACCCCGTCTCTACTAAAAATACAAAAAAATAAGCCAGGCGTGGTGGCAGGTACATGTAATCCCAGCTACTTGGGAGGCTGAGGCAGAAGAATGGCGTGAACCCAGGAGGTGGAGGTTGCAGTGAGCCTAGATCGCATCACTGCATTCCAGCCTAGGAGACAGAGCAAGACTCCGTATCAAACAAAAACAAACAAACAAACAAAAAAAAAACAAGAAAAAACTTATCAGAGGGCTACAAAAGAGGACACCGCTGCTGGCCATAATAGACTGCATTTAAACAAAATTCCTCAGGTGTTTTTGTTAACCTGGAAAGCCTAGGCAGGGATTAAACATTTCTCCTTCTCTCTTTATCTGAATTCTCAGGTACCATAAATACACTTTATTTGAGCCGTTAGGACCCAGTTTTAGTGAAGATAATTTTTTCAGATTTGAAATTAGACAAAATTCTCAGTCATGTTGCTTTCGTCCATTCTCAAATTATTGCTACTTTAACCAATTTTAAGGGATTTTGTTTCATCTTTGGGTTGTTTTGGATATAAAACAAGAGTCTTCTGCAGAGTCTTCTCTATTTATTTATTTATTTTTGAGACAGAGTCTCGCTCTGTTGCCCAGGCTGGAGTGCAGTGGCGTGGTCTCAGCTCACTACAACCTCCACCTCCTGGATTCAAGCAGTTCTCCTGCCTCAGCCTCCCGAGTAGCTGGGATTACAGGCGCCTGCCACCACGCCCAGTTAATTTTTTGTATTTTTAGTAGAGACAGGGTTTCACCACGTTGGCCAGGCTAGTCTCGAATTCCTGACCTCATGTTCCGCCTGCCTTGGCCTCCCAAATTGCTGGGATTACGGGCATCAGCCACCGCGCCTGGTGGCCTCTTTTTTTTTTTTTAAACTCTTATTTTTCTCCTTGAAATAGTGCCAGCCTAGGCATTATTTCCCAGTTCTATCACCCATATTCCCAATATTCCATCTCTCCATCTCAGCTTTCACTGGACATTTAAGTCTGAGTGCTAATCTGCATGTGGGGTGCAGTGTGAGGGCGTTTTTCAGCCTTCATGTCAGTAACCCAGCATGGAGATTTAGTATTGACTGCTGCAGTGTATTTCATGCTGAGAAGTCATGGAGGGGAGATAGACTACATTTAAACAACATTCCTCAGGTGTTTTTGTTAACCTGGAAAGCCTAGGCAGAGATTAGACATTTCTCCTTCTCTCTTTATCTGAATTCTCAGGTACCATAAATACCTTTATTTGATCCTTTAGGACTCAGTTTTAATGAAGATAATTGTTTCAGATTTGAAATTAGACAAAATTCTCAGTCATGTTGCTTTTGTCCATTCCCAAATTATTGCTAATTTAGCCAGTTTTAAGGGATTTTGTTTCATCTTTGGGCTGTTTTAGGGAGATACAATTTATACACATTGTTGTTTCATTTGTTAATTTTAGTGAGGGAAAGTGTCTTTTCTTTTTTGAGATGGCGCCTTGCTCTGTCGCCCAGGCTAGAGTGCAATGGCATGATCTCAGCTCACTGCTACTTGGGAGGCTGAGGCAGAAGAATTGCTTGAACCCAGGAGGCAGAGGTTGGGAGCCAAGCATGGTTCACACCTGCAGTCCCGACTATTTTGGAGATTGAGGAGGAAAGAATGCTTGAGGCCAGAAGTTTGAAGTTGCAGTATGCTGTGATCACTCCTGTGAATCACCACTGCACTCCAGCCTGGGCAACATAGTGAGCGAGACCTTGTCTCTAAAAAAGAAAGAAATTAACATTGGTACAGTGCCATTCACTAAACGATAGACTTCAGATTTTGACAGTTTTTCCACTAATAATCATGTGTGTTCCAGGACCCAAACCCATTTTCCACCTTTAGTTAATTGTCATGTCTCCTTGGTCTCCTCCCGTCCCATGAGAGTTTCTCAGCCTATATTTTTCATGATATTGCCTTTGGAAAGTGCTGGTCAGGTATTTTGTAGAATGTCTCTTCATTTGGGTTTGCTTCGTGATTTCTCATTAGAATGAGGTTATGGATGTTGGAGAGACCACCAGAGAGGGGACTTGCCCTTCTTATCTCATATATTACTGATGTTAGCTTTAATCATTTGGCAAGGTGGAGTTTGTCAGAGGTCTCCACTGCAAAGTTTTCCCTTTAAATTTATGGTTTTATATTGCTTTGTTCTTCCTTTTTTTTTTTTTTTTGAGACGGAGTGTCACTCTGTTGCCAGGGCTGGAGTGCAGTGGCGCAATCTTGGCTCACTGCAACCTCTGCATCCTGGGTTCAAGTGATTCTCCTGCCTCAGCCTCCCGAGTAACTGGGACTGCAGGCTCCCACCACCACGCCCAGCTAATTTTTATATTTTTAGTAGAGACGGGGTTCACCATGTTGGCCAGGATGGTCTCGATCTCTTGACCTCATGATCCGCCTGCCTCGGCCTCGCAAAGTACTGGGATTACAGGCGTGAGCCACCGCACCCAGCCGGGAAAATGTCTTTATTGAAAGTTATTGTAGGGCCGGGCGCGGTGGCTCAAGCCTGTAATCCCAGCACTTTGGGAGGCCGAGACGGGCGGATCACGAGGTCAGGAGATCGAGACCACCCTGGCTAACACGGTGAAACCCCGTCTCTACTAAAAAATACAAAAAACTAGCTGGGCGAGGTGGCGGGCGCCTGTAGTCCCAGCTACTCGGGAGGCTGAGGCAGGAGAATCGCGTAAACGCGGGAGGCGGAGCTTGCAGTGAGCTGAGATCCGGCCACTGCACTCCAGCCTGGGCGACAGAGCGAGACTCCGTCTCAAAAAAAAAAAAAAAAAAGAAAGTTATTGTAGTAAACTTTTATCATAATGCTGAGCATCCAGAATTTATTGAAAGCCCAGTGGATCTTTTTCTAGTTGTCTTTATTTCCTTTTCTAGCTTGTTTCTTTGTCTTTATTCTTCTTGTAAGCTTGATGTCTTTTTCCTTGGCACAGGGTGACTAAGGAAGTGGATGCTACATCTAAAGAGGCCAAATCCTTCTTCAAGCAGAATGAGAAAGAAAAACCACCAGCTAATGTCCCTTCAGCTCTGCCGTCACTCCCTGCTGGGTCAGGGTGAGTATTTGAGTCTCAGTCCCTGATGTACTTGGCATGTTGAAGAAGCTTTCAGTGCAAATACCTGCTTTCACTGCAGATCAAACTCCTTGCCTGAGAGAGAGAGAATTATGATGCTGCTTTGCCTTTGCTGCAATGTTTACCAGAATGGAAGATGCAAAGGAAAATTAGCCATAACTTTCTCAGGAGGATTGCTTGAGCCCAGGAATTTGTGATTAGCCTGGGCAATACATTAAGACCCTGTCTCTTAGAAAAAAAATTAGCTGGGCATGGTGGCTTGCACCTGTGTCCCAGCTACTGTGGAAGCTGAAGCAGGAAGATCACTTGAGCCCAGAAGGTTGAGGCTGCAGTGAGCCGTGATTGTGCCACTGCACTCCAGCCTGGGTGACAGAGAGAGATCCTGTCTCTTTAAAAAAAAAAAAAAAAAAAATAGAAGGGAGAAAATTAGCTGTAGCTTTCTTATTTGTTGCCAGCCTTAAAGAAGTCCTGGTTTATAGGATTGAACACAAAGCTGAACATGTAAATTTTACATTTAAAAATAATGCTTTTCAAATGAAAATATCAGCCTTCTTTAGAACTTTTCATGAAGATTTGGGTTGAACACTCACTGCCATCGTCTGTGATTTCAGAGGAACATAAAAAGATCAAAGATGATTTACAAATAATTTTCTTAACACATTGTCAGGAACTTAATAGTTTTTCTCCTTTCATATTTTTCATATTACTTGAGTTATTTTTAGCTGAAGGCTAGAATTATTTCTTTTTGGAAGAAGTAAAAATTATTTTCTTAACCTAAATGTGAGAAGTAAAGTATTACACTAAATCAGAGAGGCTTTAAGACTTACCACAGGGAAGTGAACATAGACCCATACTATGGATAGCCCTGACTACCCATCTGACTCCTGTAGGGAGTTCTGCAGTCTCCTACACTGGCTTCTGTGGCCCTTCAGTCAGATATTGTCCCCTCTTCCTTCCCTCCTTGAGCATACCTGTCATTGCTATGAGCGGTAAAGTTTTGTTTCACTTCTTTTTTTTTTTTTTTTGAGGTGGAGTCTTGCCCTGTCGCCCAAGCTGGAGTGCAGTGGTGCAATCTTGGCTTACTGCAAGCTTTGCCTCCTGGGTTCATGCCATTCTTCTGCCTCAGCCTCCCGAGTGTGGTGGCAGGCCCCCACACCCGGCTTATTTTCAGTAGAGATTAGGTTTCACCATGTTAGCCAGGATGGTCTTGATCTCCTGACCTCGTGATCTGCCCGCCTTGGCCTCCCAAAGTGCTGGGATTACAGGCGTGAGCCACTGCGCCCGGCCCCACATTTTTAAAAAGAGCGTTGATTTTCCTATTGGAGCGTGAGCTTTTTTAGGGTGGGCCCTCCCCATCTTTGCAGCCCTGGCTCTAAACAACAGAGTTATACTAGTGTACTCTCTTAGGTTGCATATACCCAGAAATAGACCCTGAGATAAAGGTTTAAGTGCGTGTCATTTATATGAGAGGTGATTCCAGGAAGCCCCAGTAGAGAGGTACAAGAGAGGAAAGAAGCCAGTAAATGTTGAGTTATCAAGCAGGTGACTGCTAGTTGTGGCTGGCACTCATTCCTGCTGGGAAACTTAGAGATTGGAAAGAACACAGTGAGGTCTGAGGAGGGTGGAATGTTTAACCTCCACTGCCCATCGGACATTGGCTCAGAGCTGCTTCCGCACATTCCTTGCCCTATGTCCTCAGGCTGGGAGCTGCAGGTGCTTGCAGTAAGATGCTGCTCTCAGCATGTACCATGGCACTGAATGCCAGGACATGTGGATGGGGCTAGTTCCTCAACTGTTACATCTTTATCTGCTTCATACTCAAGATATTTCTCTCCCACTGAGCAGAAGTCATGTAGTAGTTACACAGAAACCTAAGGAGGAAGAGGATTTGATTGCTTGATACCACAATAGAAATGACATAAAATCAGATGAAGGCAGCTGTAGAACAGAATTCTACAGACCTGCCCTGTTAATACTCTAGGCAAGTACTTTGTACACTGTGGTTTGGAATCATCAATTAAGAGAAAAGATCAGAGCACATCACATGTAGTAAGAGTAAATACTGTTTTCCAGCCTGGCCAACATGGTGAAACCCCATGCCTACTCAAAATACAAAAATTAGCTGGGCGTTGGTGGCACTTACCCATAATCCCAGCTGCCTGGGAGGCCGAGGCAGCAGAATTGCTTGAACCCAGGAGGCAGAGGTTGAAGTGAGCTGAGATTGCACCACTGCACTCCTGCCTAGGTGACAGAGGGAGACCTTATCTCAGAAGAAAAATAAATAAATAAATAAATACTGTTTTATAGAACTTTTATTTCAGTTACTGATATGCTTATGTTTGGCAACAAGCTGTATTTATTTTTTGTTTTTTTGAATTGGAATCTTGCACCGTCGCCTGGACTGGAGTACAGTGGTGTGAGCTTGGCTCACTGCAACCTCTGCCTCCCGGGTTCAGGTGATTCTCCTGCCTCAGCCTTCCGCCGAGTAGCTGGGATTACAGGCGTGCGCCGCGCCCGGCTAGTTTTTTGTATTTCTTAATAGAGACGAGGTTTCACCGTGTTAGCCAGGATGGTCTCGATCTCCTGACCTCGTGATCCGCCCGTCTCGGCCTCCCAAAGTGCTGGGATTACAGGCTTGAGCCACCGCGCCCGGCCGCCTGGCTAATTTTGTGTATTTTTAGTAGAGATGGGGTTTCACTATGTTGACCAGGCTGGTCTCGAACCCCTGACTTCGTGATCCATTTCCGCCCCCCGCCCCGACCTCCCAAAGTGCTGGCATTACAGGCCTGAGCCACCGCGCCCATCCAACAAGCTGTATTTTTAATAAAGATTCGGATTTTTAAAATTTGAAGCTGTAGGCTGAAACATGTTTTTAGCTTTATATTTATTGTATTGTTTGAAGGGGGTTCTCTTCAGACCAGTACCTTTATTTATTTACTTTTTTTTCGAGGCAGAGTCTTGCTCTGTCGTCCAGGCTGGAGTGCAGTGGCAGGATCTCGGCTCACTGCAACCTTCACCTCCTGGGTTCAAGCAGTTCCCTGCCTCAGCCTCCTGAGTAGCTGGGATTGCAGGCGCCCGCCACCATGCCCAGCTAATTTTTGTAATTTTAGTAGAGACGGGGTTTCACCATGTTGGCCAGGCTGGTCTTGAACTCCTGACCTCGGCCTCCCAAAGTGCTGGCATTACGGGTGTGAGCCACCACGACTGGCCGCCCAGACCAGTAGCTTTCAAACTTTCTTGACTGCCGCCCATCATAAGGAATACATTTTACATTATGCCCTTGTACACCTATAAAAATAGGTATGTGAAAAGGTGAGATAAAAATTTGGTGAAATATTTATGCTTACTATGTATAATATGCTCTGATTTTCTGTTTTACATTATTGTGTATAGAGGTGTCATTTAAAAAACTGTTAGGACCTGCTGAATTGATTTCACAATCAACTACAACCTGAATTTGACAAATACTGCTCTAGACTATGTATGGAATTAGCCTTCAGCAGGTGATTAAGAGTTGCCAGGTTTGTATGTGGTATTATTAAGGTGTTTCTTGCACTTATTGAAAGTATTACTATGAACGTTACCGCTGGATATAACCACCAGATGGAAATAAAGGCAAAGAAGCTCTTCTTAGGTTTCTGGTTAGTTTTAGCTAACACAGTTTTTACTTCTAGTTTCCTTGGATATTTCTTCTTAAAATAATCCCTGTTGATGCTTAGAGATTCTTCTTGGAAACTATATGTTTCAGAAAATACTCTGCTACTATAATTATAAAAATAACTAGAGAATGGAGAAATGGCAGCTTAAAATCAGCTTATTTAAGTCATTCATATAGAAATCTCACTGCTTGTCATATCTGTGCGTGCCTTTCTTAGAGCTAATAGCCTTTTTAGAATAAGAAATCTGCTGAGATGATATCTGTATTAGGGAGATCCAGCAGGAAACAGATGGCATTCTCAAATACAGTACTTTGAGGAGAGTTTAATAACTCACAAAGTGGTGGAAAACCATGGGGATACAAATATTGGTGTGGCCTCCCTGGGGCTGGTAATAATGAGACTCTATTACTACCCCTAGGCCTGAAAGGGCAAGAATGGGAACAGTTAATGGCAGGGGAAGACAGGGTTAGGTAGAATGGACCTCCTGACAGGAGCTGAGACCTTCTGTTAAGTAATGGACTTCCCCCAGAGGGAAGCCAAGGGAATAAATACCCAGATCTGTTTCTTCTCTCTCTGCAGCCTCTTAGGGAGCTCCATTGCCCTCTGAGACTTATTAAAGAATATTCTGACACTTGTTGAAACTGTGAGAACACTTTATCCAAAACTATTGCAATGGTTGTCAAGACTATCTCTAGGGTAGAGAGAGAGGGCTCAACTCTGAATACAGCAAAAACAGCTGGGGATTTTTGGCAGAATCGGGAGGCAGGTGGTCAGTGGATGGAAAATTACTAAGAGACATCAAGGATAGGGGTATTCTTGCTCAAGGCAGTCTAGTGTGATCAGATATCAAGGGTAGGGGATTCTCTCTAAACTGACTTAGCGCAGAATTATTTCTAAAACTGGGCCATGCAGGCCCAGCAAGGGCAGGGGCCAATTTCAAGCCTTAGTTGAGAAGAGGGCTCATTGGAGTCTGACTAAAGTTTGGTTTAAGGAGAGTCTTCATCAGGCCATCCTTACAGAACAGCTCCTAGAGCAGAGAGCCATGTGGGGAAGGGTATAGAGGGAATCTAGGGGCCAACCAGGAGCTATCTCAGGAGCTATACAAGTGAAATATTTTTCAGTAAAGAATGCTGACTCCCTTATAAACAGGGTAAAGTGAAATTTGACCAAAATCAGTTTCTTTGAAAGCCCTGATGGAACGTAACACATTACAAGGATATGTCTGCCAAGTGCCTGAGTAAAAGTCTTCAGAGTTGTATATTAAAATGTACATGTTTAAGTATGATACTGTGAACCTTGGATTTCCGAGTAAATCCAGAATGACCTTCAAGGTTGGTATGCTCATTTTTATGAAATGCATCTCAGAAAGCTTTACAATTACAATTGTGCTTGGGAAAAGACGGGGCCAAGAGGAATTCAGCTGATCTAGGGTAACTGAGTGGGCACATTTTATCAGTGTAAATATTAGTATCTGTCAACACACTCCACATGCAGGGTATAGAAAGTCTTTTCAAGGGAAGGATCTACAGGAATAATCTAGTGTCTTAAAATAAAATTATCTTAATGCAGTCAAATTTTTTTCCCACAGAGTTTTTTTCATTTTGGGAGCTGCTTCAGTTTATAGAAATTGTCCTAAAGAAACACTTTATTTGTTTATTTTCCTCTAAACAGATTTAAGCAATACAGGAAAACCAGAGCAGGAGAGTAAAACATCCTGTCCCACATCTTTTGCTAACATAAGCACAGATTCAGAAATAAGAACAGATTTAGAGGAGGAAATGTTTATAACTGAAAATGCATTTCCTCCATGTGTTTAAAATAGCACACTGCTTAGGCTATAAAAAGCCAAAGTTTATGTTTTGGGAATGGAATAAGCCCAATTTTAATTAGAGGCAGGAATCAGACTACAAAAATTACTCTCCTACATTTGGTAGTAAAGCACAAAGCTTAGTGTGTCTAAATTCTCATGGTGTTGTCATTCCATGCTCTTGATCCGCCTCTTCCCTCACTCACCAGTCCTTACTACCAGTACTGTTAGCCACTTGCATCCAGTTTTCTCAACATTTGCTGGTATCTGGCTGGCCAGGCTTCAACCCCACATTTGCTATCTATTTTCAAGCCAACATTTACTATTTACTTTATTCCAACAGCGGGCCACCATCAGTGTCATTAAAATTTGTAATCCTACCCTTAGGCATTGACTTGTTTAATTAAGGGCCTGCTGTTTAGCTGCCTCTTTATAGATTGAGAATGACCTAAAGCAATATAACTTAAGAGGGAAAGATATCATTTTCCCGTATAGTTTTAGCCTTCTTGATCTATGGAGTGAAAAAAAAAGAAGGCCTTCATTTTGAGTCTCAAACAACATCATAGGTGATGTCAGTGTAGCAATGTTTTCCCCAAAGATAGAAGACACAGAATCCCTCACAGTACCATCCTGAAGATACAAGACCCAGACTAAGGACTGAGAAGACAGTAATGCTGACCATTGTGGTTTGCCAAAATTCAGTGTATGTAATCAGTCACCAGCAATCTTTGGTTTTTGAGCAGAGTCTTCCTGTCTGAGCAGCTAATGGTGTGATCTCTCCTGGTCTCCTCATTTGGCCAATATTTTAAACTCTAGAAGTTGACATAAAAATCTGGATTACTGGCTTTTCTTGAGAAATGAAAATTTCTGCCACTACCTTCCCTCTTCACCTATGGTAACACTGGGTTGGCACAGAGTAGATGAGATTTGCCCTTTTGTGGTCCCTACTCAGTGGCTTTACTCATTTGTATTACCTGCATGGTTCCTGTAGGCAACTGTTTTTCCCACTCTAGGGTAACATGTTTCCCTTTGATGACCATGTTAATTTCCTTTTGGAAACAATTTGTTCTCTGGATTAAATACCAAACCTACTATCTTCTCAGACTGCGGGTTAAATATTCTTTATCCTTTTTGAAAGAATAAATAACTCCTATTTATTGACTGCTTCACCACATTTAAGGCACAATTCTAAATGTTTTACATATATTATTTCACTTAACCCACATAAACTTTCCAAGATGTAGGCACTAACTTTGTGCCCATTTCACAGATCAGGACACTGAGGTTCAGAGAGGCACCCTTCACTTGTTGAAGTTACATAGTTGATGATTGGTCGAGTTTGGATTTCAGCCCAAATCTATTTGAGACCAAAGCCTGGCTCTCAGCCACTTTGCCATTGCCACTGCTCTTTCTTATCCTCCTGATAGATTTTGTTGTTGTTGTTGTTGTTAAAAAGAATCTCTCCTCAGTTTCATAACTGGTGAGGGACTCTTTGAAAGCTATTTTGTTATTTTTGAAGAAAGTGAGAGGACTGTTTCTCCCCTTTTCCTTTGTAAGCTTTTCCTCATTAATATAACCATTTTCTATACTTTTGTTTCATTCCTGTCTCAAGAAAGTGAAGGCCTAACACATTAAAAAAAAGAGTTCCAGGTGTGTTTGTACATTGATACCTGTCAGCAGCAACAGTGAAGCTGTGGACAAGATGTGATGTGGGGAATAGTGGCTATTACTGTTTCTAGAGGGTAATCGTCTCCTACTGAGGTGTGAATCCTACGTTGTGGGCAACTTATATGTTGATGGAGAGCCAGGTAGGAGTATCTTTGTCCAGCTTGTGTCAAGTGCATTTCTTCTAGTGATCATTTGTTCCAGGATAGGACTAGCTAGAGATAGCTTTTAATAGGATGTTACAGGAACTAGTGGTGACAATGGAAATGATTGATTTTAGCAGCTCTGGTGGTACTGTTGTTATCTTACTTATCGACTCCAGAATGATGTGGTTTGTGTAGAAGTAAGAATACCCTGTGCCTAGCTCGCCTTCATGTTCTTCAGTGGATGTTAATACCCTGCTTCATTTGTTTTTAACTTATTCTTGATTTGTTTTAAAATAAGCCTTTATAGGTATTGCAGGTACAGAGTAAATAGGGATTGAATAAGGAAAATAATTTTTTAAAGATTTTCCCGTGAATATCTGGAGTATTTTGAATCTTTTAAAGGCAATTTCATTCACATTGTTGATTCAAAGCTCTTATTCCAGGCTAAACTAGTAACTGAGATAAGTATGAATGGGGAGTCTAGTGATATCCTTTTGGGAGGGAAGAGGATATCTGACAATTCGGATCATGAAATAAAGTCCTTGCCAATCTGAGCATCTAAATGAGACTCCAAACGTAGAAAAGGTTTCTCTTTTTTTTTTTGAGATGGAGTCTCGCTCTGTTGCCCAGGCTGGAGTGCAGTGTCGGGATCTCGGCTCACTGCAGCGTTCATCTCCCAAGTTCAAGTTATTCTCTTGCCTCAGCCTCCCAAGTAGCTGGAGTTACAGGCGCCCGCCACCATGCCCAACTAATTGTTGTATTTTTAGTAGAGACGGGATTTCACCATGTTGGCCAGGCTGGTCTCAAACTCTTGACCTCAAGCAGTCCACTTGCCTCGGCCTCCCAAAGTGCTGGGATTACAGGCGTGAGCCACTGTGCCCGGCCAAAAAGTTTTCTTTTTTTTTTTTGAGGTGGAGTCTCGCTCTGTCGCCCAGGCTGGAGTGCAGTGGCCGGATCTCAGCTCACTGCAAGCTCCGCCTCCCGGGTTCACGCCATTCTCCTGCCTCAGCCTCCCAAGTAGCTGGACTACAGGCGCACGCCACTTCGCCCGGCTAGTTTTCTGTATTTTTTTTTTAGTAGAGACGGGGTTTCACCGTGTTCGCCAGGATGGTCTCGATCTCCTGACCTCGTGATCTGCCCGTCTCGGCCTCCCAAAGTGCTGGGATTACAGGCTTGAGCCACCGCGCCCGGCCCAAAAAGTTTTCAAAGCAAAAACTTTTTTCATTTATGGTCACCAGGATGATGTAACCTCTATCAGTTTGGATTGAATACCTACAGCAAATACTCTGAACCTAGGAATTATCTATAGTGATTTTCAAGGTTGCCTGGAGTTAAATAAATTCTAGTGTTCTTAGAAAATTCTATGAAGAGATGAACTTTATTACACACAGCAGCCTTTTTCCTTTGCTCTTAGCCTCAAATTATAGTGCCAATAAGTTTCAAACATCTGTGATTTTAAGACCCAGATGTCTATCAGGATCACAAACTTTTTTTTTTTTTTTTTAATCTTACTTTAAGTTCCGGGATACAGGTACAGAACGTGCAGGTTTGTTACATAGGAATACATATGCCATGGTGGTTTGCTAGGATTACAGACTTTTAAAACTTTATTTTGTCATATTCCTGTACCCTTGGTTGTGCCAAATTGTCTTGGTGAGAAAAATGAGTCAGTTAAATGCTTTAGGTGCTGCTTGGATGTGTAGGGAAGAATAGAATAGGTATGTGAAGTTACGATAGTCATACAGTTTACTTAGTATGATAATATAAATTGATTTGGGAACAAGAAAAGGAAGACCTTCATTTAAGAAGATGATTATGGTACTCTAGGAATGAAGTGAAAATATTTTGGTTGACTTTAAAACAGTAATTTATTATTGTTTCATAGGACTTTAACTTCTTTTAGTGTACACTAGAGGGCAGAATTCCACCTGAAAAGATAGCTGGTCTTGGCCAAGATCCCAGGAAGCATTAAGCAGCATTCTTAAGATTAGGTGAAAGAGTGTTGTACATTTTTCTTTGCCTAATTAGATTAGTCTCTTGGTATGAGATTTCTATGTACTCTGCAGTTTCTATTTTTTTTCTTTTATTAGAATTTATTTTTTTCAACTCTACCGTTGTGCTTAGAAAATGAGAAATGATTTTTCTTCTCTCATTTTTTTCTTTGGGATACAAAAACTCTTGTTGTTTTGAATTTTTTTTTTTTTTTATTACAAATAAGAAAGTAAAAATGACCTGTAGTCCCACCACTTAAATTTTTTCAGAGAGAAAGCAGTGAAAGTTCCTTTCTGCCTGTCCAGTTGTTAATTCTTATCCCTAGAAGCTGATAGCTGTTAACTGATGATCAGTTTTGTGCAGATCCTTCCCTGTGCTATGATAATATATTATATTCATATATATTAATGTTAGTCACAAGACTCTCCATTCATACTTATCTCAGTTACTAGCTAGCTTGGCCTGGGATAATATCTTTGAATCAGGAATGTGAATGAAATTCCCTTTAATAGATTCAAAATGTTCCAAGTATTCATGGGAACATCTTTTAAAAATTATTTTCCTTATTCGATTTCTAATCTATATACTCTGTACCTGCAATACCTATCAAGGTTTATATAAAAATAAATTAAGAAGTTAAAATCAATGATCAGGAAAAAGAATATATACATATATATTGTATACATACATATGTATTGCATTCGTATATACTTAAAACAAAAATGGACTTGCCCTGTCTGTACTGGTCTGCAGTATATATATATACACATATATTTAGTTTCTTCTTGCAACTTATATTTTTACCTAACAGTCTATCTTGTGCATCTCTCCAGGTTCAGTATAAACATCTATATTTGTTTATGCCTGCCTGGTACTCCATTTTGTGACTGTTCCATAATTTGAGTGCCCCTTCTCTTATTGATGAACATTTACTAGTTTTCCAAATTTTACAGTTATTGATAATTCTGTGGTAATTCTTACACGTAAGTTTTTCATGCTCTCAGGCTGTTATTTCTGAAGGACAGAATTTTAGAAGTGGGATTGCTGGGTCATTGGGTATGTGCATCTTAAATTCTAATAGCTGCTGCTGAATAGGCAGTAGCAATTTGAAGTCATGCCAGTATTATGTGAGAAGACTAGTTTCCATACAATTACCAATATGTATTTATTTGCATTTCTCCACAATAATTGTAGTAACTGTATCTTTATAACCTGTTGGTTTGTGTGGTGGTTTAAAATTTTTCCTCTTTTTTTTTTTTTTTTTTTGAGATGGAGTCTCGTCTGTCACCCACCCAGGCAGGAGTGCAGTGGTGTGATCTTGGCTCACTGCATCCTCTGCCTCCTGGGTTCAAGGAATTCTCCTGCCTTAGCTTCCCAAGTAGCTGGGATTACAGGCATGTGCCACCACGCCCGGCTAATTTTTGTATTTTTAGTAGAGATGTGGTTTCGCCATGTTGGCCAGGCTGCTCTCCTGACCTCAGGTGATCCGCCTGCCTCAGCCTCCCAAAGTGCTAGGATTACAGGTGTGAGCCACCATACCCAGTCAAAATTTTTCGTCTTTTGAAAACCGTTACCAAAACAGACTTTTTATTAAAGTAATACTATTTTGTGCATTTGTCAAATGTTATGGAATGAATAAATTAAGGTTTGCCTATTACCTGTAGGTAGTTTCCATATTGTATCAAATTATCAAGGTTAATTAATCCTCAGCCATTTAAGAGATCAGGTTAAAAAAATCTAAATTTTATAAACACTGAGATAAATTGTGAGCCAAATTTGGGGCTGTATCTTTGTTTTTTTTAAGACGGAGTCTTGCTCTTTCGCCAGGCTGGAGTGCAGTGGCACGATCTCGGCTCATTGCAACCTCCACCTCCCAGGTTCAAGCAATTCTCCTGCCTCAGCCTCCCAAGTATCTGGGACTACAGGTGCCTGCCACCACGCCGAGCTAATTTTTGTATTTTTAGTAGAGACAGCGTTTCACCGTATTGACCAGGATGGTCTCAATCACTTGACCTCATGATCCACTCGCCTCAGCCTCCCAAAGTGTTGGGATTACAGGCTTGAGCCACCGTGCCCAGCTGGGGCTGTATCTTATTGATCCTTTGCAAATGCTATGTGCTGCTTCACTCTTAGGTTCTTTGTGTTGGAAGGTACTATTTCAAAATGTTTCAACATCAGGGAAGAATATCATTCATCCTAATCATAGCAATCAGTGATTTTTATGTTCTCATTAAGGTTCTTATAAAGGCAACTTGCTGCCATTTCCTGAATGGTTCTAACTGTACAGAAAGATTCATATTAGATAAATACTTTAATTTGGATTGAGGAATTTTTCTTTTGGGAGAGGCTGAGCAGCTGTGTTTTAATTATTTTGGTCAAGGACTGAAAATCAGGCTAGTCTGAAGTCCAGCACTTAACTGTATTCAGTTACTTGAATTTTGGATTGTGCCACAACCCTATTACCCTATTACCCCGATAAATTTAAGCTGAAATAATTTAAAGCCAGGCTAATATTTTCCCATCATTGAGGAAATGGAAGATTCTAATCAAACACTCGTCTTTAGACCTAGTAATTCTGGATGCTTAAGACCATAAAACATAACCTTTTGATTATTAGCATTTCCTTGAATTTGAAATGTAGTACAATTTCAACAGTTGCTAATTTGAGAATGCACAGGAAAAACTCATGCTTTGCATCGGCTTCTGCTTTAAACTGAGATCCTATAGTCCTAGCTGCTTGTGAGATGATGTGCCTGTAGGAAGTGGAAACAAAAGGAGAAGAGTTTTCCCTACAGTCAGATACAGCATGACATGACTTGTTTGGCCAGAAGTGAGAATTAGGAAGGTCCAAGGAATATCATGTACAAAACGCTCTTGATCTTGGTCTCTAGTATAGTGTTATTTGCTTCAAAGCAAAACTTGGAGGAAGTTTCCTTTAGAACAGTAACCACAAGCATCACGTCTGCTTTTCAGCCATGTTTCTGTTTGCGCTATGAGGTTAACTAAATCCAAGTTTTTGATACCATTTTAGAAGGGCACACTGATTTAGCCTGTGTTGGACCAGTGTGACCTCGATTTCTCTGTCTTGATGTGGTGAAACCAGCTTTCCTGTTGGGCTAACTTGGGTCAGCTGTGTATTTCACAGTATCCTGCAAGCCTAAGCCAGGCAGAATTTCAGCTGTGTAAAGGCTTAGATTATGAAGTATCTATCTGTCTTTATAGAATATATTTTTTAAACCCTTTGGAGTAGAACTTTTAACACCACAATGAAAGAACTTTTAACACCATAATGAAATCAGTGTTTTCAAGGGATACTAGGG
Organism: Papio anubis; assembly: GCF_008728515.1. Classification (NCBI taxonomy): domain Eukaryota; kingdom Metazoa; phylum Chordata; class Mammalia; order Primates; family Cercopithecidae; genus Papio; species Papio anubis. The sequence goes on from NC_044993.1 coordinate 14,671,839, forward strand.
AAGGTTTGTGACAAAGGCTTTTATTTTGCTTATATTTTATCAATCACTCAGGAAATTAGTTGGCAATGGAAAATGGAACACAACTCTGTGCCAGTGTAGTATGTCATCTAATTGTGGTACTCTGTCTCAGAATACCCCTTCTCGGTAAGACTGGTATGCCTCTGAGCTTTTTTTTTTTCTTTTGTTTTTTTCTTTTTTCAGACAGGGTTTCACTCCCATCGCCCAGGCTGGAGTGCAGTGGCAAGATCTCAGCTCACTACAACCTCTGCATTCTGACTCAAATGATCTTCCTGCCTCAGCCTCCTTTGTAGCTGGGACTACAGGCATGCACCACCATGCCTGCCTTATTGCCTCTGAGCCTTTTCTGTATTTGTTTAGGGTTTTCTCAAGATTCACAGGCCTCTTGTCTTTATGCATCTAATAATGTCATCGGCTGGGCGCGGTGGCTCAAGCCTGTAATCCCAGCACTTTGGGAGGCCGAGACGGGCGGATCACGAGGTCAGGAGATCGAGACCATCCTGGCTAACACGGTGAAACCCCATCTCTACTAAAAAAAATACAAAAAACTAGCCGGGCGAGGTGGCGGGCTCCTGTAGTCCCAGCTACTCGGGAGGCTGAGGCAGGAGAATGGTGTGGACCCGGGAGGCAGAGCTTGCAGTGAGCTGAGATCCGGCCACTGCACTCCAGCCTGGGCGACACAGCTAGACTCCGTCTCAAAAAAAAAAAAAAAAGTCATCTACTGCTGCAGCTTTAACCATTTTTTCAACATTGATGATTCTCTCTCTGCTCTGTCCTTTCAGTATTGCTTTTCTCCTGAGCTCCAGACCCATATCTCTTGCTGCTTGCAAGCGATTTATTCTGAAACCCCTTGATCCACAACTGGTCCAATATTTAACTCATTTTCCCTAAATCCTCCCGTATTACAGAAGTGAAGAAACCAAACCTGTGAAATTAAGTAGCTTGCCAAAGAAAGAGAACCTGGACTGGAATCTGAGGCTTCTTTCCAGTCTAGTGTTCTCATCTGCTGGGCCAAAACTGCCATTGTCGGTGAAGGGAGAATGTACCACTATTTTCCTCAATAGTAGTTGAGTCCCAACCTCAGTGTCACCTTTAGTTTTTCCCTTTCTTGTCTCTCGCCCTAGCCCCTAACTGCCCAATCCAGTGAGTTTAACTCTACTTTCAAGATGTCTCTAAGTATTCATTCATATCCCCCTCCTCTCATTTTATCTCCTCTCTCATTGCCTTTTTCTGGGTCTTACATTCTTTCTTTCCTTTTTAAAAAAACTATTTTAATCTTAATTTTTTTTATTGAGACAGGGTCACTTTGTTGCCCAGGCTGATCTCCAACTCCTGCCTTCAGGCATTCCTCCCGTGTTGGCCTCTGAAAGTGCTGGGATTACAGGTATAGGCCATTGCTCCTGGCCCTGGGTCTTACATTCTGAAGCATCTGTTGCTGTGTAATTAAAATATTTTCTAAAGTCTTTTGAAAGGCTTGGACTGTTGTAATCATTTCCTAAGTTTACATAAAGCCTGTAGTCACTCTTCCTCTCTCTACGTGCCACTGCTAGGGTAATTTGGCAGAGATTTAGCTTAGATAGTGTCACATGCTCAAAAATTTTATCTTTGTTGTCTATAAGTTCTAGTTGATTTAGCTGCTACTGTCTTGCTAACTCTCAAAAAAATCCTTCAGTTCACTGTCAATATTTCCTTTTATGTTTAATATGTTTTTACTCTTTAGCGAGGTTTTATCTGTGGTGTGATCTTCTGTGACCTGGGGTTAAACTTGTTTTTCTTAAAAGTGGGGATGAATTTGCTTCTTCTAGATGCTCTTGCCTGGGCCAATTTTTATGTTAATTCTTTGGTTTGGAGTGCCTGGAACATTCAGATATTATAATTGAAAGTATAATTTTGAAGCCCAAATCTATGTGGGTTGCAGGCCCAAGGTTTCATTCTGATTCTTTTTTTTTTTGAGACGGAGTCTCGCTCTGTCGCCCAGGCTGCAGTGCAGTGACCGCATCGCAGCTCACTGCAAGCTCCGCCTCCCGGGTTCACGCCATTCATTCTCCTGCCTCAGCCTCCCGAGTAGCTGGGACTACAGGTGCCCGCCACCTCGCCCGGCTAGTTTTTTGTATTTTTAGTAGAGACGGGGTTTCACCGTGTTAGCCAGTATGGTCTCGATCTCCTGACCTCGTGATCCGCCCGTCTCGGCCTCCCAAAGTGCTGGGATTACAGGCTTGAGCCACCGCGCCCGGCATCATTCTGATTCTTAAGAGAGACCTTTTTTCCTACCCCCTACAGCCCAAAGCTTAGATACACTTTCTTCTCTGTTCCTTGGGCTGTTACATGATTTTTTTTTTTTTTTCTAACTCGATCCTTTCATTGAGGATGGGTATACTTTCCACTTTCAGTCTTAGTTCTAGTTTTCTACTGCCCGTAAGCTCAAGACCATTTTTATTATCACGTGGCAAATAAAACCCAGACTGGAAGTTATTGAAACTGTCTTCCCCCCCCCCCACCCGCCCGCTGTAACCACTATATCAGCTCATGTCCTCTACTGTGGTTTTCAGTTCCTTCTTTGATCCAAACACCCGGGGGTTGCCCGTTCTTCCTTATGAGTTTAGCTATACACTTAAAATAATTTTTGGTATATTTTATCTAGCATTTCTGGATCTTTATCTGGAAAATGTTTCGGTTATCTGAAGCATTCATCTTGCCTAAAATAGAAGTTCTTTGGCTTTAAGTGCAGATACCCTATGTAGCTTTTCTTTCTTGTTTTTGAGATGGAGTTTCACTGTGTTGCCCAGGCTGGAGTGCAGTGGCTCGATCTCAGCTCACTGCAACCTCCACCTCCTGAGTTGAAGCAATTTTCCCGCCTCAGCTTCCTAAGTAGCTGGGACTACCAATGTGTACCTGTACGCTTGTCTAATTTTTGTGTTTTTAGTAGACACAGGGTTCCACCATATTGCCCAGGCTGGTCTCAAAAACTCCTGGGCTCAAGTAATATGCCCATCTTGTCCTCCCGAAGTGCTTGGATTACAGGCATGAGTCACTATGCCCAGCGATCCCTTTTTTTAAAGGGTACTTTAAAAAAAACAAATAAATAAACCTTTCATTTTGAGAGGTTGTATACTCATGTGTAGTCATATAAAATAATGCAGAGATTCCTTGTACCTTTGACCCAGTTTCCCCCTATGGTACTATCTTATAATATTACAACTGGGATATTGACATTGACACATATAGTCAAGATGTAGAACATTTTCATATCTGCTGAGATTCCTCATGTTCTCTATAGTTACATACACTTTCCTCCTGCCCTCACCCCCTCCTTAACCTCTGGTAATCACTAATCTAGAGATTTCCTTTTTGGGAGTTTTTAAATGACAAATTGTTTCCTTAATAGTTACAGGGCTCTTTCATATTGAGTGTCTTATTGTTTGTCATTTTTGAGGAACTGGTCTACGTTGTCAAATTTATTTGGGTAGAATTCTGCATAATATTCTCTTATCCTTTTGATACCTGTAGTGATATCCCATTTCATTCCCTCCGATAGTGGTAATTTGTGCCTTCTCTCTCTCTCTCTTTTTTTTTTTTGGTCAGTCTTGCTAGACATTCGTTGATTTTATTGATCCGTTCAAAGAACCAGCTCTTTGTTTCATTGATCTTTACCTATTGTCTTTGTTTTCAATTTCATTCACTTCTATAATTATTTCCTTGCTTCTGCTTGGTTTGCCTGTATATTGCCCTTTTTTTTTTACTAGGTTCTTGAAGTTGGAACTTAGATAATTGATTTGAGACTTTTCCTCTTTACACTGTATGTATTTATTACTACACATTTCCCTCACACACTGCTTTAGCTATGTCCAACAATTTTTGATACATGTATGATTTTATCCCGTTCATTATTTTTTACTTCCCTTGAGACTTTCTTTTTGACCCATGCATTATTTAGAAGTGTATTGTTTCATTTCCAAGTGTTCAGAGAGTTTTCTGTTGTCTTTCTGTTGTTGCTTTCTAGTTTGATCACGTTGTTGGTGAATACATTCTCTGTGATTTCAACTCTTTGAAATTTGTTGATATTAATTTAATGGGCCATTGATATTTATTTTATGTCTTGTATATTCTATGGACACTTGGAAAGACCAGTATCTTTGCTTTTACCCCAATATCTTTTAAATAAATTCTTTTTCTGTCATCCAGTCAGTGTCTGTATCTTGTATCTAAAAACTCTAATTACTACCCCTTTGCAACTGCATTTGTTTAATAGCCTTTATTGTAGCACTAACTATCCCATACTCTCTAATCGTCAGTTTACACCCTAGTCTCCATCACTACACTGTGAGCTTAAAGGCATAGATTTTGTCTTTTTGGTATGTGTCCAGCATGCTACGTGGCAAATAATTTATAGTATTTGATTAAGGAGTAAATGAATAGCTTTTTTAAATGATCACCGTTTTTTAAAACTTTGATCTGTGGAGATTTAATTCTTATCCTTTTAGTTTTGTGTATTTTGTCAGTTTTCATCTTAAAAGCAGGGTGGTTTTGGTTTCATAGCTTGTGTTCAGCAAGTAACTGACCCCAGAAACAGACTGTAAATGTCTATTATATGATTGGAATGACATTTTATTTCGGCTTAATCATGCCATAGTTCAAGTAGAGACATGTGAGAAGTTCCTTACTCATTCCACAAGACCTATTTTGCAACTCCTGCTATTTCCTTTATTTCAGGTTGACTTGTCCTCTAGTTGTAGAAGTGTTGTTTCTATAGCAATGCAGTTTACAATGCACATGCCTGTCAGAGTGTGCAGAAACCCTGCTATGTTGCCTGGAAGCTTTGTTTTCCAGTCAGAAAGGAAGCACATGGTATTCCCTCAGCCTTTCCTGCACTTAACTTTGGGTTGCCTTGTGGATAACAAGAAGCTCTTGGTTGTTTTCTACCATAGATGCTAGGTTAAAATGTATCTAAGGGATTTTGATGTATAATGTACCCTGTTACTGCAGTGTTCAGGCTGTGGCTGGTGACTGCTAGCAAAGTTGCTGCATGGAATAGATGTAGGGGACATTACAGGAATGTGAGCTAAACATTCTGCCACTCAGCGTGAAATTCTATTTATTGCTAAGGCAGTTTGGGGCAATTGCCTGTTTGTTGCTTTGGAGGATTTTCTTATAGTTTTTACTGCCTGTGACAACACAATAGAACTGACTGAACCTGGAGAAGTGGAGAAGCAAACTGTTGGCCTTTCTGAGTGGTTTCCCTGACCTTCAACTAGGAGCATATTTAGTGACTTCATGTTTTTCTTCCTTTGGAACTAAATTGACTAGATTGTACTTGAACACAAGGAGTCTTTTTCATATCTTCTCTCACACTTAGTGTCTTCTTTGCCACCTTTTTCTTTTATTTCTTTTGTTACTTCAGCTGGAAACCTTGTTATATGGACATTCATTGGAAATATTCGAGAAAGAGATGAGTTATAAATAGAGCAGCATTTCAGAGAGACAAGGATATCATCTTAATTGTGATTGGTCAAGTAAATTGAAGAGATTTGTGTGAACTCACACCAGTATAGTGGTAGAAGAATGATGGAGAGCATTTTAATGATAATTATACTCCACACTTCAATATTTTCTCAGTCTTCATGTATTCATCTATTCATCATGTATCAAACAGCATTCTTTAAGTACTGTTTTTTGGTTTCCATAGCATTTGACTTTTATGACAGTAGGTAGGTTCATTTTCACAGGGGCCTTAAGTGTTCAATTCAATGAGTTTTCACAATTGCCTACATCTGTATAACTGATACAGGGCACAGCCAGGCCCCCAGTTGGGGCTTATCCCTGGAGGGTCTTGGCTTTGCTCAGGAAATAATTCAAGAGCTAGCTGGTGGTAGAAGAAAATAGCTTTATTGAAGCGGCAGTGTTATAGCTCCTTGACTGCTCCTGCAGAGCAGGGTTACCACATAGGCATTGTGCTGAGAGTAGCAGTAGCAGCTCAGGGCATTTCTGCAGTCATATTTGTTCCTACTTTTAATTACATGCAGATTAAGGGACAGTTTATGCAGAAATTTCTAGGAAAAGGGTTGTAACTTATGGATCATCAAGTAATTGCCATGGGAAGGGGCGGTAACTCTCAGGTGTTATCATAGCAATGGTAAACTGACATGGCACACTGGTGGGTGTGTCTTGCAGAAAGCTGCTTCTGCCCCATACCTGTTTTAGCTAGTCATCAATTTGGTTTGGTGTCCAAGCCCCGCTTCCGGAGTCCTGTCCTGCCTACTACTTCATAGCCACTATCCAAGATAAGGTATAGTATGATTCCATGATCCCAGAAAGTTCCTTCATGCCCCTTTCCAGTTGCTTTTGCCCTATGCTCTTTGCCCCAGGCAACTACTGATTTTTATTATGATAGATTAGTTTTGCTTTTCCAGAACGCCATGGAAATCAAAGCATACATTTTTAAACTTTTTGTGCCTGGATTTTTTTTACCTACAGTGAAAGAACATGTATTTGAGACTCATCATGTTGCTGTGTATGTCAGTGGTTCATTGCTTTTTATTTTTATTGTTCATATATACCACAGTTTATCCATCTATCCTGCTGATAAACATATGGGTTATTTCCAAATCTTTTTGAAGACATATATTTTTATTTATCTTGGGTACCTAAATACCTAGGAATGGAATTGCTAGGTCATAGAGTAGATATGTGTTTAATGTTTTTGTTTGGGTTTTGATTTGGTTTTTCTGAGACAGGGTCTTGCTCTGTCACTCAGACTGGAATGCAGTGGCATAATCATGGCTTACTGCAGCCTCGAACTCTAGGGCTCAAGAGATCTTCCCACCGCAGCCTCCCGAGTAGCTGGGACTATAGGTGCACACCACTGTGCCTGGCTAATGTTTAATTTTTTTTGTAGAGATGGGGTCTCCCCATGTTGCAGGCTGGTCTCAAACTCCTAGCTCAAGCAGTCCTCCTGCCACAGCCACCCAAACTGTAGGGATTATAGGCATGAGCCACAGTGCTCAGTCTTAATGTTATAAGAAACTGCCAAACTGTTCCCCAAGATGGTTGTACCATTTTATATTTCTGCCAGTGACGTATGAGGGTTCTACTTGGTCCGTACATATCCTTGGTCACATTTAATGTTGTCAGTCTTTTTTTTTTTTTTTTTTTTTTTTGAGACGGAGTTTTGCTCTCTCGCCCAGGCTGGAGTGCAGTGGCGTGATCTCAGCTCACTGCAGCCTCCACTTCCCGGGTTCAAATGATTCTCCTGTCTCAGCCTTGGAGTAGCTGGAACTACAGGTGGATGCCACCACACCTGGCTAATTTTTGTATTTTTCGTAGAGATGGGCTTTCATCATATTGGTTAGGCTGGTCTTGAACTCCTGACCTCCTCAGGTGATCCACCTGTCTTGGCCTCCCAAAGTGCTGTGATTATTACAGGCATGATCTACCGTGCCCAGCCTTGTCAGTCTTTTTTATTTTGGTAAGTGTGAAATGGTATCTCCTCTGATTTTAGTTTGCATTCCTCTGAAAACTAATAATAATGACATCTTTTCATGTGTAAAGTGACTCTTCAGTCTTACCCATTTTTATTGGGTTGTTTCATTCTGTTATTGGTTTGTAGGAGTTCTTCGTATATTCTGAATAGGGATAGTTTGTCAGATGTAAATGCTGTGAATTTTTTCTTAGTGTTTATCTTGGCTATTTTTTTTTTTTTTTTTTTTTGGTGGTGTGTTTAGATAAGCAAAGCTTTTAATTTTGATGTTCAGTTCGTCTTTTACAGTTAGTGCTTTTTGTGTCCTAAGAAATCTGCCTATAAAGTTGAGAAGATTTTGCCTTTTTTTAATGGTCCTGGCTTTGATGCTTAGGTTTTTGTTTTACCTTGAATTAATTTTCATATATGGACACATTTAGGTTTTTTTTTTTTTAGAAACATAGAAGTAATATATACATGTTCTTCTAAAAATTCAAACAACACAGAGATATATAAGACAAAATGAAAGTTAATAATTTGGTGGGGTTTTTGTAAGGTCACCACTGTTCAGTAAAGTAGTCACTAGCTATATGTGGCTGTTGAACACTTGAAATGTGACTGGTCTGAATTGAGATGTGCTATAGGTGTAAATACACACTAAATTTTGAAGAATTAGTAAGAAAAAATCAGTCAATTTTTATTTCAGTTACAATGTTGAAATAGTAACATTTTTGACATATTGGGTTAAATGTATTAAAAATAATTTCACTGATTTATTTTTATATTTAATAGGGCTACAATACATTTTTAAACTATGTATGTGGCTCCCATTTTATTTCCGTGTTTTTTTTTTTTAAGAGATGGAGTCTCACTATGTTGCCCAGGCTGGTCTCAAACTCCAGGGATCAAGTGATCCTCCCTTCTCAGCCTCCCAAAATGCTGGGACTACAGGCGTGAGCCACTATGCCCCGCCCATTTTATTTCTATTTGACAGCTCTGTTCTAGACCTTTCCCTAAGCATTTAGTAATCTATGTATATGAATGTGTATCTGTATGAGCTACTTTTATGTTCACATATAAGTGTTTTTATTTATATAAATGGAGTCATCTAAGCCTATATTCCTGAAGTTTGTATTTTTTGCTTGAAAATACAAAAAAAAATGTATATTAACGTATTTCATCTTATTTCCTATACATTTATCTGATTCTTGTTAATGGCTAGCATAGTGTTCTACAATTTATTTTATTTTATTTTTTTGAGACAGAGTCTCGGGAGTGCAATGGCGTGATCTCGGCTCATTGCAACCTCCACCTCCCAGGTTCAAGCGATTCCCATGTCTCAGCCTCCCAAGTAGCTGGGATTGTAGGCACCCACCACCACGCCTGGCTGATTTTTGTATTTTTAGTAGAGATGAGATTTCGTCATGTTGGCCAGGTTGGTCTTGAACTCCTTACCTCAGGTCATCCACCTGGCTCGGCCTCCCAAAGTGCTGGGATTACAGGCATGAGCCACTGAGCTTGGCCAGTTCTGTAATTTTCAAAACTGACTCCCTATGGGGACATTTAGGTTATTTATCATTTTCTTTCTGAGAAGCAGTATGTTTATAAAGATTACCTCATGTTTAGAAAGATGATACAATGCCTATCAGAATTTTTTTCTCAAATGAAAATGCTTATTACAACTAGGATGAGTAAGTTGTGTAGAGGAAGTCAAGGCTTCCCTCGTAAGGGACAAAATGGCTTCATATCTAAAGCGGAATACAGTTTCATAGCCAGGAGTTTCAGACCAGCCAGGGCAACATAGGGAGACACCATTCATACAAAAAAAAAAAAAAAAATACAGTCTTTAGGGAAGCAAACCCTTTGAATATAGTGTATACCTCTAGCTGAAATTCAAACTGTGCCTCTCTTTTGTTCATGATTAGATACTCGGTGAGTTTAGGTAGAAGGAGGGTGGGCAGGAGTCATAGAGAAAAAGATCCCAGTGTTCTGTATCTTATCCTGGAGACATTTTTATTGCCCACTATGTGAAAGTTCTTTTGAAAAGCTTCCCTCTCCTGCAGTTATCTTCTTTTTTAGTACAAAACAACCTTTTTCATGTTTATAAAACTTGGTATAAGGCCAGTCATTTTGTGGGAAGAAAGTCCAATAAGAGAATGAATCTGTGAGCATTAGCAAGAGTGAATGAGATGAGATTATTTAAATATACTTTGGCCAATTTAACATCTGTGTGTGTAAGTGTTGAAATGGGTCACCATGTTACTTCCAAAAACGTGGCTTGGGAGTTATGCCTTCTTTTCACTTAGCACATGTAACTGGATAAACCGAGACTTAAGTAGCTTTTAGGGGAAGGAGGGAAAGTAGACAGATGAGAGTAGCTGCTCGAGCATAGGTGTGTCAAGCAAACTGTCACCCTTTTATCTCTGGGCCAGAGTTGTTTCAGTTCCTACACCAGGAATCAAGTGTATGATCTGCTTCCACGCCGGGAACTCCTTTAAAACAAGAAGATGATGAATTTTTTTCTTTTACAGTTGATAAAGTTAATTTCCCTTTTCAGTTAGCAGTTTGCCTTTAGAATTTTGGAACTAAAATATTCCTTGCTAAGGCTTTTATTTTCCCCTCCCTCACATGTACTCTGGGTTATTTAGGGTTTAAATTAGACATTCGAAGGGTATGTATTTGTGTGTGTGTGCGTTTTCTTTTACCTCTGTGAGTGACAGCAATACCACGAGAAAAGTTAATACTTCATCTTGCCAAAAGATGATGGTTTTATTTTTCTCTCATGAAACAAAACCTGGGAGGAACAGTTGAATGAACTTTGCAAGCAGTCGAGCAAGTAAATTGGCTTCCAGACGAAACCCTGGATTGAGTACATCTAGAGTAATTCACTTAGGTTTTCTGTTGATTCTTTCAGGAAGAAGAAATTTGATGCCTAGAGCCTGGTCTGTTTTTTTGTTTTTAAGTTCTAGCTCTGGTTCGATTTCAGAACCAGTCTGCAGGCAACTCTGCATTGTCTCCTTAGAGAACTGGAAAATTTCACTGATCTGGATCCTTTGGCAGCAAGCTGACATTTTATTGAGGCTGGTCAGCACTCCTGGCCGGAGTCTTGAAATTGTGTGGGTGTGTTTTTGCTGCCCATTGTTGAGTTATTCATGAACAGATACGAAAACCATGTATATCCGAATTTTGTTACCACTAGATGTGATGAGTTTTTCTTTTTGATTATTTGGGGATTCTTAGTTTGTTGTCAAACTCTTCAGATTAAAACCCTTCTTATAGCTATTACTTTGGACTTCTTCCAGTTTACAGTATAGGGAAGAGAATGCTGTCATGGATATTATTGGCTCCTGTTTTAGAAATAGGTAGAGTATTATGTATGCCTTTAACTTGAACAGGCTTGCCTGGTGCAAAATAATAGTTTTACTTAATTCTTTAATAAAAAATAGGGATCGTAATTCCTACTTCATAGAGCTGTTTTGAGCGTGAAATAGGGTGTCTCACTACACTTCCTGGTACGGAAGGACACAATGAAAATTAGTAATTTTTCCCTTTTTCCCCTTTTTAAATAACAAAGTTCATCTTCACTTACTAGTTCATATTAGGACAAAGAAATTATGAAATCATCAAGGAAACAGAGAGCAGACTTAACAAATAAATGAAACTTAAAACTATTAAAAACCTATATAGATTTAATCAATATTTTCATCCTCTTCCTACTAAATGAAACCTTTGAGTTAGAAGAGAATATACCAAGACTGAAATTCACTTACTTTTCTTTCCTCTGATTATTCTAATATGTAACAAAACACTTGAGAGGTTCTCAAAAAAGACCAAGAGATTCTTCCTATGAATGTTAGGCTATAGTAATATTTTCATGCACTAAAATATATAAACCTGTATTCAGAAAAGAGCCTGAATTAGCAGAACAGGAATTTCCCAACTACAAACGAAGCGTAACCAAAGGGCTTAGAGATTAGTTTTTTAAAAACATATGAATATATACGAACTTTGTTCAGTTTTTTTTTAACCCTGCCCCCATTCAAGTTTCTTAGTCTGCTTTGACATCACAATTTTTTTAATGTCCACAGTTTTATTTACTTAAGACATTAGTCAGTGTTTAATCATCTTTAGAGAGATATATAATTGATTATGAAGTTGTATCATATTATGTTGACATTACTTAAAATGTTTTAACTTGTATTTGTCCTAGGGGACATTTGGCAGCGTCTAGAGACATTCTGGTTGTATAACCTGGGCAGGGCAGGGGATGCTACTGGCATTTAGGGGGTAAAAAGTTTGAGATGCTGCTAAACATCCTGCAGTACAAAGGACAGCTCCTCAAAACAAAAAATTGTCATGTTCAGAATGTTAGTAGTTCCCGAGTTAAGAAGCCCTGCGAAACACTACAGTGAAGTCCACATGAACATGTGATTGTTTGTTTTTTACAGTTCTGGAATTGGCTTTTTTCTGCATTTGGCACAGTGTATGCTCATATAGGGCATATTGGATGAATGAATAAACTAACAAAGTAAGATAGATCTCAACCTGAATTTTGTAGTAAACAAGTCCTTTTGCAAGTGAGTTGATTTCTGCAAATGGACCTTTAATTTTTGTTTAATTCTTTTTTTAAATTTTTGAGACAGCGTTGCTTTGTCACTCAGCCTAGAGTGCAGTGGTAGGATCTTGGCTCATTGCAGCCTCTGCCTCCTGGGTTCAAGCAATTCTTGTGCCTCAGCCTCCCAAGTAGCTGGCATTACAGGCACACACCACCATGCCAGCTAATTTTTGTATTTTTAGTAGAGACAGGGTTTTGCCATGTAGGCCAGGCTGGTCTCGAACTCCTGACCTCAGGTGATCCGCTCTCCTCAGCCTCCTAAAGTGCTGGGATTACAGGCGTCAGCTACTGTACCCTGCCACACATTATTATTATTTTATTATACTTTAAGTTCTAGGGTACATGTGCACAACATGCAGGTTTGTTACATATGTATACATGTGCCATGTTAGTGTGCTGCACCCATCAACTCATCATGTACATTAGGTATATCTCCTAATGCTATCCCTCCCCCTACATTATTTTTTAAATAGAAAAAATTTGGCTGAGCGCCGTAGTTCATGTTGGTAATCCCAGCACTTTGGAAGGCCGAGGTGAATGGATCACCTGAGGTCAGGAGTTCGAGACCAGCCTGGCCAACATGGCAAAACCCCATCTCTACTAAAAATACAAAAATTAGCTGGGCATGGTGGCAGGCACCTGTAATCCCAGCTACTCAGGAGGCCAAGGCAGGAGAATCGCTTGAACCTGGGAGGTAGAGGTTGCAGTGAGCTGAGATCACGCCACTGCACTCCAGCCTGGCAACAAGAGCGAAACTCTGTCTCAAAAAAAAGAAAAAAATAATAAATAATGGAAAAAATTCAAGGCCAGGCATGGTGGCTCATGCCTGTAATCCCAGCATTTTTGAGAGCCGAAGTGGGCAGATCACTTGAGGTAAGGAGTTCAAGACCAGCCTGGACAACATGGTGTAACCCTGTCTCTACTAAAAAAAACCCAAAAAACCAAAAATTAGCTGAGCTTGGTGGTGCAGGACTGTAGTTCCAGCCACTGGGGAGGATGTGGCATGAGAATCGTTTGAACCTGAACCTGGGAGGCGTAGGTTGTAGTGAGCCAAGATTGCTTCACTGCACTCCAGCCTGGGTGACAGAGTGAGACTCCATCTCATAAATAAATAAATAAATACAATAAGTAAAGTGTGGGTCAAACAAAAGGAGGCCAGTTTGGAAACTCTGGTTCCTTAACCTATTGTTGAGACTCTGAGCAGTAGAGAATAACCTGGTCTTACTTAGTTTTCTTTGTTTCTGGTAGACAGGTTTGCAAATTGCTTTTCCAGTTTCATCAGAAGAAATAAGTGTGGGCACATACATCTCTATCAATAGTCTGTTTAGATTATTGGAGAATAAATAGGCAGCCCACTGCAAAACCTTGTGTCTACATGTATATAATAGTTAAAGCAGAAGCCTGCATCTAGCTAGAATTCTACATAGCAATATGTGGGTTTTTTGGCTTTTTGTTTTTTTGTGGGTTGTTTTGTTTTTGTTTTTTTTGAAGCAAACTTTTGCTATATTGCCGAGGCTGGTCTTGAACTCCTGGGCTCAAGCAATCCTGCCTTGACCTCCTAAAGTGCTTGGATTACAGGCATGAGCTACTGCACCTGGCCTGCAATATGTATTTTAAGCTACTTTTTTTATTATTCCCTAAATAAAAAGAATTTATCCTATGCCTGATGAAATCAGTCTTATTTACGTTCAAAAACTATACTGAAGAGAGGAGGACTGTATTTACTTTGGACTTTTGAGCAACTCATTTACACATATTACACTTACATTTCTGATCTGCCTATTTTTAACCAAACCTTGAATTTGATACATTAGCTGATTGGCCACATAAATGTTTTGGGTCTTCATAAAGCAAGACATGTTTGTGCTAATATTGGAATATTTTATTCCATTTTATCCTTACGTCGTTTAAATTGTTGAAAAATGTGAAAAGGAAAGTGCTGATACCCGTAATGAAAATGTGTAAGTATCAGACTCCTTAAAAAAGCAAAAAAACTTTTTATTATGAAAAATTGCACTAGCCTGGGCACATGGCAAAACTACATCTCTACAAAAAAATGCACAAATTAGCTGGGCATAGTGGCATGTGCCTGTAGTACTCAGAAGGCTGAAGTGGGAGGATTGTGTGAGCCTAGGAGGTTGAGGCTGCAGCAAGCCAAGATGTTACCACTGCACTCCAGCCTCAGCTGGAGTGAGACCCTGTCTTTAAAAAAAAAAAAAAAAAGAAAAGAAAATATCAAACATACACACAAAAGTAAAGTGTAAGGTATAATGAATCCCTGTACCCATCACTAAACTTCAACAGTTAATCAGTATTTTGCCAGTCTTTTATATTAAGTCCTTTGTATGTGTTACCAAGTTGAATACTCAAATCTTTGCAGGTAGATATTACTATACCCCTTTTATTTTTTATTGTGGAAAATTTCATACAATAGAGAGACTAGCATAATGAATCTCCATATGCATGTAACCCATCTTCAGTACTTAACACATGTCCCATTTTACATCATCTATGATAGCTCTCCATCCACTCCACCACCAAAACCTCCACTGAATATTTTGAAGCAAAACTTTAATGTGATGTCATTTTAGCTGTAAATATTCAAGTGTATATCCCTTAAAAGTAAGTATTCTTTTAAAAGCAATTCCCATTATTACATCTAAAAATAACAGTAATTTCTTGATATCAAGTATTTAGTCATTGTTTGTATTTCCTTAATTGTATCATAAGTTTTTTGTTATAGCTACTTTCTTTGAGTCAGGATGTAAACAAGGTCCACATACTCCATTTGACTGTTAAATCTTTTTGTTTTGTTTTGTTTGTATGAGATGAAATTTTCTCTGTGGCCAGAGGGCAGTGGTGCGATCTTGGCTCACTGCAGCCTCTGCCTCCTGTGTTCAAGCGATTCTCCTGCCTCAGCCCCTTGAGTAGCTGGGATTACAGGTGCCCACCACCACGTCCAGTTAATTTTTGTACTTTTAGTAGAGACAGGGTTTCACCATGTTGGCCGGGCTGGTCTCGAACTCCTGACCTCAAGTGATCCACCTGCCTTGGCCTCCCAAAGTGCTGGAATTACAGGCATGAGCCACTGTATCCGGTCTGGCTGTTAAGTTTTTTTTTTTTTTTTGAGATGGAGTCTTACTCTGTCACCTAGGCTGGAGTGCAATGGCGGAATCTTGACTCACTGCAACCTCCGCCTCTTGGGTTCAAGTGATTCTCCTGCCTCAGCCTCCCAAGTAGCTGGGATTACAGGCACCTGCCGTCACGACCGGTTAATTTTTGTATTTTTTGTAGAGATGGGGTTTCACCATGTTGGCTAGGCTGGTCTTGAACTCCTATCCTCAGGTGATCTGCCCACCTCGGCCTCCCACAGTGCTGAGATTACAGACATGAGCCACCACACCCAGCTGACTGTTAAGTCTTTAAATCTCATTTTATCTCTCCCACCCTGCCCCCTCATCCCTAGCAATTTTTTTTTTTTTTTTAGTTTTGGAGTATATGTGCAGAATGTGCAGGTTTGTTACGTAGGTAAACGTGTGCCATAGTGGTTTGCTGCACCTGTCAACCCATCCACCACCTAGGTATTAGGCCCAGCATGCGTTAGCTATTTTTGTTAATACTCTCCCTAAATTCTTCTATTGTTTTAAACAGCTTTTTTGGGTGGTGGTGGGGATTTATCATACCATAAAATTCATCCAAATGCAAATGTATAGTTTAATAGTTTATAGTTTTTTTTGTTTGTTTGTTTGTTTTTTTGAGGTGGAGTTTCACTCCTGTCCCTCAGGCTCTCTGCAACTTCTGTCTTCTATCTCCCAGGTTCAAGTGGTTCCCCTTCCTCAGCCTCCTGAGTAGCTGGGATTACAGGCATGCGCCACCACACCCAGCTAATTTTTGTATTTTTGGTAGAGACGGGGTTTTGCCATGTTGGCCAGGCTGGTCTTGAACTCCTGACCTCAGGTGATCCACCTGCCTCAGCCTCCCAAAGTGTTAGGATTATAGGCATGAGCCACTGCGCCCAGCCTATAGTAAATTTTTTAAAGTAGTAACTTTCATCATGTACGATTTCATTTTAGAACACTTCCGTCACCCGAAAAGTTCCCTGCTGTCCATTTGCAGTCAGTTCCTGCTCCCATCTTCAGCCCCAAAAGATGGGAGCCCTCCAGACAACCACTGATCTGCTTTCTGTCTCTGTAGATTCGTCTTGTCTGGAAATTTCATTATATAGTGTTTCAGTGTCTATTTTTCCTATAATGGTTTTTTTGTTTGTTTGTTTTTGAGACAGAGTCTCACTCACTCTGTCTTACTCACTCTGTCCACTCCAGGTTAGAGTACAGTGGCATGATCTCGGCTCACTGCAACCTCCGCCTCCCACATTCAAGCGATTCTCTTGCCTCAGCCTCCCCAGTAGCTTACAGGCGTGTGCCACCACACCTGGCTAATTTTTGTATTTTTAGTAGAGACAGGGTTTCACCATGTTGGACGGGCTGATCTCGGGCTCCTGACCTCAAGTGATCTGCCCACCTCGGCCTCCCAAAGTGCTGAGATTATAGGTGTGAGCGACTGTGCTCCCTATAAGGTGTTTTTGAAGTTCTTCCAAAAATGAATGAATGAAGATCTTTGGGGAACTCATCAGTTTCCCATTTGTTAGTGTTCAGCAGTTCTGGACAATTGCCAGAAGACAGATGTCTTCTCGTGTAGTATATATCAATAATTCATTCCTTTTTTTGGCTAAATATTCTATTTTATAGATATACCACATTATACTTATCCCATCCATCAGTTGATGGACACTGGGTTGTTTTTACTTTTTGGCTTTTTGAATAATGCTGCTGTGAACATTTTGTGTACAGGTCTTTATGTGGACATGTTTTCATTTTCTAGGGTTAATACCTAGGAATGAAATATGCTGACTGGTAAATTATTTTCAAATAAATTTTAAGGAATTGCTCATTGTTTTCCAAAGTGGTCACACCATTTTAACATTCCTGCCAGCAGTGCATGAGGGTTCCCATTTGTCCACTTCGTCATCAACAGCTGGTAGTGTTGGCCTTTTTGATCTAGCAGATGGGTAGTGGTACTTCATTGTATTTAATTTGCATTGCCTTAATGCCAAATGATGTTGAGTAACTTTTCATGTGCTTACTGGCCACTTGTGTATCTTCTCTGATGAATTATGAGTTGTATATCTTTGTTTTTTTGTTTGTTTTTTGAGACAGGGTTTCACTGTATTGCCCAAGCTGGAGCATAGTGAGGTATAGTGGCCTTGAACCCCTGGCCTCAAGTGATCCTCCCACCCTAGCCTCCTGAGTAGCTAGTACTACAAGCACAGGCTACTATGCCTGACCGTGTATCTTACTGAGTTGGGGCTTCCTCCCTCACTTTCCAGCTGTTCTGACAGCCAGACTTAGTCGTCTCCTTAACCCATGGAGAAGCATCTTTCTGCTTAAGTTTTAGTCCCTCTGTGCCACAGAGACTGACTAATCTCACACAGTCAGTCCCCTTCTCTCAAAGGTTGAATCCACTCCAATTTCTGCCTGGCTTTGGTTGCTCTCCAGTGCCTTCAAATAGGCAAGAATTTTCTATATATTGGCCAGAGTATATGGTTGTTATCTGTGTGAGGGAGGGTTAGTCCCAAAAACTGCTTTGTTACTATGTTATTCCATTTAATAATAGCTTCTCTTTTGACTCAACACAGATGTGTTTAACCTTGCCATTCAACTTCAGTTATCACATAAAAGTTATAATTACTTTCTGATTTGTAAGATGTTTATGGGCTTGGAGTAACTCCACATATTAATATACCAAATATTTAAGATGCTATGGAAAAACAACTAGCCAGTCACCATGGTGAAATTTGTGTTGTGTTGATAGCCAAATAATCCACAACACATTATAGCCACAGATAAATAACTTGATTTCCTTATCAGCATCCATCTATTTAAAATACACTAAAAAACATCTCCCAAAATGATGCAGTTAATGATGAGTGTTTAGCAGTGTTTAGCACTTGACATACATTTATAAATGTTTAGTGGTTCTCAAACTCTTTGGTCTTAGGACTTCTTTATATCCATATCAATGATTGAGGACTCCAAAGAGCTCTTAATACCTGCTGATATTTACAGTAGTAGAAATTAAAACCGAGAAATTTAAAACTTTAACTTATTTTCAAATAACAGTGGTAAACTCATTACATGTTAACGTAAATAGCATATTTTTGTGAAAAATAAGTATATTTTCCAAAAAAAAGAAATGTCGTGAGAAGAGTGGCATTGTTTTACATTTTTACAAATCTTTTAAATATCTGTCTTAATTGAAGATAGCTGACTCTACATCTTCTCACATAGCATTAGCTGTCAGAGCAATAATACCATACCATCACCTACCATGTAGCCTCTGGAAAAATCCACTTGTGACAGAATACAAGAGAAAAAGGCAAATAATGTCTTCGTGTTGTTATGAAAATAGTATTAACCTTTTCAGCTCCCTGAAAGTATCTCCCGTCTCTCTGGGGTCCCTGAACCACACTGAGAACTGCAGGTTTAACATATCTCTGGAAGGATACTCAAGCAACTAAGAACAGTGTTTGTCTTGGGGAAAGGGGAATTTGGCAGTTAAAAGACAGCAAAGGGTAGAATGGAGGCTTATTTTAAAATACCTTTTGAGTATTTTACTTGGTACATTGAAAGTGAATTGTTAAATAAAGCCCTTATCTTCCTTCTGGCAGAAAGGTGCTTAAAGTAATTGTTTTTGTTTTTGTTTTTTAATTCACTTTAGACACATAGATCTAGAGGGGAGAAGTACCTCAGAGGACACATCTCCAATCTACATTAGGTTCCCACTGGCATGAACCTTTATAGCCCCTAATTATTTTCTGTAGCACTTACCTCAGCTTATAATTGTATGGCTGTGTGTTTGTGTGTGTGTGTGTGTGTGTGTGTGTGTGTGTGTTTCACCTCTTTTCTCTCCCACTAAACTATTACCTGAGGGCATGAATCAAATCTGTTTTGCTCACTATTCTCAGTTCAGTACTTGGTTCATAATAGTTTGTTAGTAAATATTTATTGAATTAATGAGGATCTTTGGGAAACTCCTACCAATTTCCTGTGTCAGTACTGAGCAGTTCTGGAAAGTTGCCAGAAGACAGTTCTTGACCAAACACCTTTTTTTGCGTAGATAAAAATGCTTCTTGGCCGGACATGGTGGCTCACACCTGTAATCACAGCACTTTGGGAAGCCAAGGTGGGTTGATCATTTGAGGTCAGGAGTTTGAGACCAGCTTGACTAACATGGTAAAACCCCATGTCTATTAAAAATACAAAAATTGGCCGGGCGCGGTGGCTCAAGCCTGTAATCCCAGCACTTTGGGAGGCCGAGACGGGCGGATCACGAGGTCAGGAGATCGAGACCATCCTGGCTAACACAGTGAAACCCCGTCTCTACTAAAAATACAAAAACTTAGCCGGGCGAGGTGGCGGGCGCCTGTAGTCCCAGCTACTCGGGAGGCTGAGGCAGGAGAATGGCGTAAACCCGGGAGGCGGAGCTTGCAGTGAGCTGAGATCCGGCCACTGCACTCCAGCCTGGGTGACAGAGCGAGACTCCGTCTCAAAAAAAAAAAAAAAAAAAAAAAAAAAAACAAAAATTAGCTGGTGTGATGGCGGGCACCTGTAATCCCAGCTACTCGGGAGACTGAGGCAGGAGAATCCCTTGAACCCAAGAGGCAGAGGTTGCAGTGAGCCAAGATTGCACCACTGCACTCCAGCCTGGGTGACAGTGCAAGACACCATCTCAAAAAAAAAGAAAAGATGCTTCTTGCATTTGTTCTCATTCCTCTAAGACTGTGCACTAGACTATCCGTAAATATCAATAATCCATTTAGGAGTGTCACGAGAGGGGATGGCAAAATGCTTGTTTTTTTTTTTTTTTTTTGGGTGCTCAGACTTTCATACATTAAGTCTTTTTACTATTTCAAAGAATTCTTTGTCATTCTTTGGTTGTTACATTTTTCTGTAGAAAAACAAAATAGTATTTTTTTCTTAAGACCCTATTGGATTTGTCAAACCTGACTCCAGTGCCAGGATAAAGAACATTATACTAACTTAACACTTACTTGTGTCTGAATGAAGTTGGCCAAATGCTTACATCTGTTTCCTGGTGGTGATTCTTTCAGTATTCTCAGTTCACATACCACTGGGTCGTCAGAAGACAAGTATCTGGATTTCAGAGCCAACAGTTTGCTTTTAAGCTGCAAGGCCCTCCATTGCCGTAAGATCTGCCATTGCCATAATAACAAAACCTCAGCTGGAACTTGTGCTGCAGCCATTGAGGTCTGTTCGTAGACCTCCTGCTCTTGCTTCTGGTTCCATGTAATATTGTTTATAAAAAGAATTAGCGTCTGTTCTGTGTAAAACAACACTGGCGCAGAAACTTTGCAGTCAGTAGTAAGAGGGGCCACTGCGAACTACAGTTTCATTGTAAAGCAAATTCTTTTCCCTCTTAGGAAATAGAAATTTAACTTAAGCTTGCTTTTATAACAACTGAAGGGGCTTTGCAGACACTGCCGCCGAGGAAAGTCTTGTATTACTAGCCATGGTCAACCCTACCATGTTCTTCGACATTGCCGTCGACGGCGAGCCCTTGGGCCGCGTCTCCTTTGAGCTGTTTGCAGACAAGGTTCCAAAGACAGCAGAAAATTTTCGTGCTCTGAGCACTGGAGAGAAAGGATTTTGTTATAAGGGTTCCTGCTTTCACAGAATTATTCCAGGGTTTATGTGTCAGGGTGGTGACTTCACACGCCATAATGGCACTGGTGGCAAGTCCATCTACGGGGAGAAATTTGAAGATGAGAACTTCATCCTAAAGCATACAGGTCCTGGCATCTTGTCCATGGCAAATGCTGGACCCAACACAAATGGTTCCCAGTTTTTCATCTGCACTGCCAAGACTGAGTGGTTGGATGGCAAGCATGTGGTCTTTGGCAAAGTGAAAGAAGGCATGAATATTGTGGAGGCCATGGAGCGCTTTGGGTCCAGGAATGGCAAGACCAGCAAGAAGATCACCATTGCTGACTGTGGACAACTCGAATAAGTTTGACTTGTGTTTTATCTTAACCGCCAGACCATTCCTTCTGTAGCTCAGGAGAGCACCCCTCCACCCCATTTGCTCGCAGTATCCTAGAATCTTTGTGCTCTCGCTGCAGTTCCCTTTGGGTTCCATGTTTTCCTTGTTCTCTCCCATGCCTAGCTAGATTGCAGAGTTAAGTTCATGATTATGAAATAAAAACTAAGTAACAATTGTCAAAAAAAAAAAAAAAAACAACTGAAGGAATGAAGAGCAAAGAGTAGTGTTCTAGAGGGTACCTTAACTTACAGCTTGTGTTGTAGGTCAAGATTGGCTGCATTATTATGTTACATGGTTTCTTGAGCTATGGTGAGCATATTTTCCAAACCAAAAATCAACACACCTATTCTGACAATATTTTTTAAAGTCAAATGTAATTATACATTTAGAAGTAAAATTAAAAGTTGAGACTGTCCAGGAAAACCCAGAACATAGGGATGCCTTGCCTGGAAGACAGGAATTTGACTCCTTAAAGGAGGAGTATGCTGAACTTTAAACTTCACTCCACTGGCCTTTGAGCACAGTGTTGATATCAGCCCTCCTACAGCTGCAGCTGGGCCCCGCCTCTCTGCCCAAAGTAGGATGCAACACCATAGGCCATAGGCAAGACCACTGATCTGTATGGAGACTTGATTTTTAGTATGAAGGATATTTTTTGCCTGGCCTTGAAGACTGTAGGGCAGACATGGAAAAGGAGATGACAGTACTGACCCAGGACTGTCCCATCTGACATATTACCCAATTTGTGTAGATCTTGCAATCTAGGAACTAGCAAGCATTTGATTGCGGGAAAAGCATCTCCCAGTGAATAACTTCATTGAATTCTTGGGTTTTTCTGAGTTCCTTCATTTTGTACAAATGACTTCCTGTAGGGAATTATTGGTCAAGATAGGCTCTTTTGCTTTGTTTTCCTGAGGCCATGCTTTCAGCTCATGCCATAGCTGCATACTGCAGAATAGGAGAAGGAAGAGACCGAAAAATAATAAAAAATACTTCTGAAAACAAATACAAGGAAACCTGCGACCCAAAGAGGAAACAGACATTGAGAAATTCAAAAAGAAACCAGACAAGGAGAGAACATGTTCATGTGTTCAGAGTTGTTTTCTACAGTTTATTTATGGAGGGTACAAGTGCCTTTTGACAGTTCTATTGTGTGTTGTAAAACAACTTTTTTTTATTCTTTGAGCTTTTTACATGGTTATCCCTTCCTAAGTTGATTTTTGTGTTTTTTTGTTTTGTTTTTCTTTTTGAGACAGAGTCTTACTCTGTTGCCCAGGCTGGAGTGCAGTGGCACAATCTCAGCTCACAGCAACCTCCATCTCCCAGGTTCAAGTGATTCTTGTGCCTCAACCTACCGAGTAGCTGGGATTATAGGCGTGCGGCACCATGCTCGGCTAATTATTGTATTTTTAGTATACGTGGGGTTTCACTGTGTTGGCTAGGATGGTCTTGAGCTCCTGACTTCAAGTGATCCACGTGCCTCAGCCTCCCAGAGTGCTGGGATTACAGGCATGAGCCACTGCACCCGGCTTTAAGCTTAAACAGTGTCTGGCTTGCCTGGGTGCAGTGACTCATGCCTGTAATCACAGCACTTTGGGAGGCCAAGGCGGGTGGATCACTTGAGGCCAGAAGATCAAGAGCAGCCTGGCCAACCTGGCAAAATCCCATCTCTACCAAAAAATACAAAAATTAGCCGAGCGTGGTGGTGCGCACCTGTATTCGCAGCTACTGCAGAGGCTGAGGCAGGAGAATCACTTGAACCCAGGAGGTGGAGGTTGTAGTAAGCCAAGATCACACCACTACACTCCAGCCTGGGCCACAGAGTAAGACCCTGCTTCAGAAAAAAAGAAAAGAAAAGAAAATTGGTGAATGGGTGGAATGTTTGAAAGGATAGCCAAAAATGTGTCTTAACATTGGGTGATGTTTCTAGAGATGGTGTGGAAGATTAACTGCTGTTTCTTACTATTTCTTTTTAAAAAAGAATTCTTATGTGAATCTTTTTAACATCTTACCTGTAATATTTTTATGGTTTGTTTAATGGTCAGTTGTTGAATTTGTCTTGAAAATTAACGTTGCTTAAATATTACATACAAATTAATTTAACGTGGCTTGTTCTTTTAAGCACTTTAAACATCTTAACAGATAAAAATATAAATACAATTATTAATAAGACTTATTCTGTGTGGTTTGGGGTAAACTAGTGGCAGATTTCCAGTTACCTTGATTTTCAACCATTTCTACTAGAAGGGATTTTATTCAGCCACAGAAAGGTTATTGTTATGTATGCTCTGTTTTTGTCTTTAACTTGTGCTCCCATTGGGAGTTACTGAGATGTAAGAAGAGGGCTAGTATTCCTTTCCATGTGCAAAAACCCATTTTAGACCCTCTGGTGCTAAATTATTTTTACAAAATTAGTTTTGTTTCGGTTTCTTTCAGTTAACCATAGTTATTTTCTTTTTGAAGCTCAGATTGTCATAGATTGGCTAATGGCATTATCTTTGAGCTGATTCCTTTGTCCTTTTGACACTGACTCTGGCAGTCTGAAAAGTATTCTTTTTTTTATTTTTTGAAAAGTATTCTTACTTTCTGGCAGTACTAGAAAATACCAGAATGGTCTTTAGTGGTTTTTTTGCCCAAGACATGGAGTCATCTCCCATCTAGGTTCCTGGTTCCTTTAGTGGTAGGTAATATTAGAAACCAAAATCTGGGCTGGGCACAGTGGCTCATGCCTGTAATCCCAGCACTTTTTGGGAGGCCAGGATGGGAGGATTGCTTGAGGCCAGAAGTTCAAGACAGCCTGCCCAACATAGTGAGACCCCCTTCTCTACCAAAATTTTAAAAACGAGCACACGTCTGTAGTCCTAGCTATTGGGAAGGCTGAGGCAGGAGGATCATTTTAGCCCAGGAGTTCAAGGCTGCAGTGAGCTAAGAAGGTGCCACTGCACTCCAGACTTTAGCCTGGGTGACAGAGTGAGACCCTGTCTCAAAAAGAAAAACACACAAAATCTGGGTTCAAGGAAACTCACGAAGAGTGGTGATCAGTAAAACTTCTGTTGTTGCTGTTAAACTAATTTTAGTGACAACTTTATTATTTTTTTAATTACAAGATATTTTCTACATGCAAAAAATATAAATCAGACACCCATGCACTTATTACCCAGCCTTCTTTACATCTCCTTTCATCCCGAAAGAGGAAAGTAACCACCATAATAAATTTTTTATCATTCTCTTCTTCTTCTTCTTCTTTTTTAAGACAGAGTGTTGCTCTGTCACCCAGGCTGGAATGCAGGGGCGCAATCTTGGCTCACTGCAACCTCTGCCTCCTGGGTTCAAGAGATTCTCCTACCTCAGCCTCCCAAGTAGCTGGGATTACAGGTGTGTGCCACCACGCCCAGCTAAATTTTCTATTTTTAGTAGAGATGGGGTTTCACCATGTTAGTCAGGGTGGTCTTGAACTCCTCAAGTGATCCACCCACCTCGGCCTTCCAAAGTGCTGGGATTACAGGCATGAGCCACTGTGCCCGGCCTCTTATTTTCCTTTATAGTTTTTTTTTTCTTTTTTTACCACTTATGCGAGTACCCCTAGATAGTTGTTATTTGAATTTGCTTGTTTTTGAACTTGAAATAAATGCCATCTCGCAGCATGTATTTTTCTGTGACTTACTTTCCACTTTACGTTATTTTGAGATTTATGTTGATGCAGTAGCACAGTAGCATCCACTGCTTTATTGTAGTTTGTTGTATGAATATGCCACAATTTTTGTGTTTTCCTGCATTATTTCTAGTTTTTTGCTATTGGAAAAATACTGCTGTGGACATTCCCATACATGCTTTTTTGTGCATATGTGTAGGGGTTTCTCCAGGTTGCCATGTTTGCAAAGTGTTTTTACATGAGCCCATAGTAAGAAGTATAGTTTCATCATGACTCCAGTATACCCACACACACTAACCTACACATGACTGAAACAAAAATTTTATTATACTTAATGTATAATAAAATGAAATGCAGTACTTAGTGTAATGAGGTAAAAATATAACACTATTTCATTAAAATATGGCTATGATCCTCTAAATTGATTTGGGACCCATTGAGTAACAACCAGCAATGTGCAAAACTACTGTAAGAACGAAGTTGCTGGCTGTAGAATACGTTTAAATGTTAACCTAAAAAGATTATGTTGATTTGTTTTTCAAAGTGGTTGAACTAGTCTTAACATCAGGTGAGAGTTCCTATTGCCCCGATCCTTGCTGTTGGCAGGCTGTTCTGAGGGTCTCATGGGTATGAAATGGCATGTCCTAGAGTTTGAATTTGTATTTTCCCATTACTAGTTGGATTAGCTAGTGAGGAGACAGGAAGCACAGGTGGTATTACAGTGTAGTGGTAGAGGTACGCACATGGTGTTTGTGAAAACTAGAGATTAAAGCACCTCCCTGATCCTGGGGCAGTCAGGGAGAGTTCTACAAATAAGGGCTTTCAGAAGGTTGCTATAAGAATGCATTTAGAATTTCAGAAGTCATTTCTGACCTGAGTTCTTCCTAGGTAAAATTCTTTCTACTATTAGAGTATACTGTGGTGTTTATCTAATACAAGGTAAATTGGAACTCTTTTCTTGGATCTTGAGAGAGGTCTTTGAATATCTGTTGAAAATTATGGACTTGCCTCCCAGAAAAATATTGTGCGTGTGTGTGTGTGTGTTTGTGTTTGTGTAAATTTGACATAAAATTTCAGCATGTTCTTGGTCATTCTAGGACCTTCCAGGGAATGGATAGTCAATGAAAAGTTCCCAAGGACTCTTAACAAAAGAGACGGCTATTACTTTGTTATATCTAAGTCTGGGTTATTTACTCTGCTAGCCTGAGACCTCCGCCCCCACACCCCTCAACATAGTAACCTTCCATAGACATTCCATATGGCCTGCAGCTTTGCATTGGTGGCAGAATTGAGTTGGTGTCCATCATGGGTGCCCAACATAGAGAGCGATGTGTCACAGAGCCATGAGTCACAGAGCTAACATTAGGAATTTGTCACAACCAACAAAAATGAAGCTGGAAGCAACTAGCAAAAGAAAGACCCTAAGACCACCCAGATAGAGTAGATGGGATGCTTGTTTTCCCTACATATGAAATGGTAGATTGAACCAATTTTATTTATGTCTTAATGGACAGGTTAATCCAGTAGCCTTGAGGCCTTGGTGACACCTTGGTAACTGATAAGAGTTACGT
This sequence comes from Papio anubis, assembly GCF_008728515.1. Lineage (NCBI taxonomy): Eukaryota > Metazoa > Chordata > Mammalia > Primates > Cercopithecidae > Papio > Papio anubis. The sequence continues at coordinate 14,698,268 of NC_044993.1, forward strand.
GGACTCCAGATATACACAACCTAATTTGTCCATGCTACTGATACAGCTAATAGGTGGTTATAATTCCACATGTGAAAATTGATCTTAAAACAAAATTTGTTTATGCTTTCTTTATCTGCCACAAGAATCTTTCAGCTGTTTTCCCTAAGGCTTCTTTTATTCATCTCATGCCAGGTTTTAGAGTCTGTCCCACTGCTTTTGTCCAAGGAACTTTATTCACTACAAGCAGTTTGACTCAATACCCAGTCAGGGCATGACACTTAATTAGATGCAATACTGTCTTCTGAGATGCCCCTAGCTCTTCCCTACCTTCCAGCTGAGTCCACAAGTCTGAAATAAAGCTGTATTATAAGGACTCTTGTGTTCACTTTCTGACATTACCTCCCTCCAGAAGCGATCTTTTGATTTGTTAAGACGTATGTGTGGGTAAGTCACAAAACCAAGTATTCCAATCTCTATTGGGAGTTAAGTGTTTTAACAGGTAGAAAGTATACATGATTCAACCAAGCAGAAAGCTGTTGTCTCTCAGCGGATCATTTTCAGCTTTCTTTGGAGAGTTGCCATTAGCAATGCAAATGTTAAGTTTGATAGCACAACAAATAAAACACTGAAAACTATAGATGTTACTTATAAAACACTGGTACTCAAAGAAATTGGGTTTGGTCAAGAAGACAGTGAAACATTTCCCTGTTGGGCCGGAGGCTGTTATCGTTTTGCTCTGAATTCAAAACCTGATATGTCTCCAAATTTGCTTAGGGCTGTTATCCTGGAAAATAGAATCTGATAGAAGGCGAGCACTGGTACTTAGTGCAAGGTGGAGGTGATCATGGTTAGGACAATTGCATACAGGTTATGACTACATTGGAGTCTCAGGAAAGATTGGTTTACTGATTTGGCAAATCCGAGGCATGAGTTTTGGGTGGTTCTGTTGTTTTGTCTTATTTTTCCATCCTTTAAGAGTCTTAGGGGAAAACAACATCATTGAATAGACTGACTAAAAATTCAGCACTTAATCTGCTTCACAGCATATTAACCTCTGCAGAGCTTTGCTATTTTGGAACCAGTGGTGTGAATTATTCTCTGTTAATAAGAATCTGGCTTTCTTTTCTTATTGGAAAAGAGGCTCATGTGCATGTTACTCTGACTCAGTAGTTCTCAAACTTTTTGTTCTCAGGATCTCTTTACACTCTTCAAAATTATTGACTGGATTATAACTGTTGTTATTTATAGTATAAGAAATTAAAATAAACTAGTATATTTTTAAAATCTAGAATAGCATTGTGATTTTGTAAATTTCTTTAATGTCTGGCTTAATCGAAGATAGCTGGAGTGTCAGATCTTCTTTTCCAGTCAGTCTATTTTAATCAGTTGTTTTGGCTGAATTATATGAAGAAAATTTACTCTCACTCAGATATGTAGTTGGAAAAGGAAGGAGTATTTTAATAGCTGTTTTGATAATTTTGATTATCCTTTAGTGATACTACACCAAAATGTGAACAGTGATGTAACAGCATGCATTCAAAACTACTGGTTACTGGGTTATACAGCTCTTCTAACGTTGACTACTTTCATTAGACCTTCTCAACAAGTCACATTCATTAATATCAGTGCCAATCAGAAACGTCTTTACAGGGAAGCTGTTTAGTTCATGGTGGTAGGCAACAAGTTTTCCAAAATTCTAAAGCTCAGAATTTATCACTGCCAACAGATACTGTCAGGTCTTGGACAGACAGACATTGTTCGGTTTCGAGAAAAGAGAAAATGTCTGTCAAATACTTAAGTATGAATAACTATAGTTTATCTGCCAGTTATTTTTTCAGGTAAAAATGGTGTTCATGAGGAAAAGTAGATAATTCAGCTTGCAATTCAGTTGTGCAAATGGAGTCCTGGAGACTCCCACTCTTGGCAGAAGTGCTTATGATCACTTTCATTTTCATAAAAAATAGTTACAAGATACCTAGTTAAGAATCAAGATTTAATAAATTACCTCATTTTATGTAAAATATTTATTTTACTTAATAACTTGCTGCTTCATTCTTTTTTTTAATAAAAAACTTTAGAATAATGTTGTATTGAATATCTGAAGAGATTATTATGTCAGAAAAGCTGCTAAAATGACATGGAGAGTTCCCATATGTAGATGTGCCTCATCTGATGGCACTGTGCTTTACTGTGCTTCACAGAGACTCTGTTTCTTACAAATTGAAGGTTTGAGTTGAGCATGTCTACCAGTGCCATTTTTCCAGCAGCTTGTATTCACTTCATGTCTCTGTCCTATTTTGGTAATTCTCATAATATCTCAAATTTTGTCATTATTATTATTATGGCCATCTGCAACCAGTAATCCTTACTGGTACTATTGTAATTGTTTTGGAGCACCATGAGCCACACCCACATAGGATAGCAAACTTAATTGGTAAATGTTGTATTCCCTGAGACAAAACAATATTGAAATTAGGCTAGTTAGTAACCCTACAGTGACCTCTAAGTGTTCAAGTAAAAAGAAGAGTCACATCTCTCACTTTAAATCAAAAGCTAGAAATGATTTAAGGTTAGTGAGAAAAGCATGTTGAAAGCCAAGACAGGCTAAAAGCTAGGCCTCTTGTACCAAACAGTTAGCCAAGTTGTAAATGCAAAAGAAAAGTTACTGAAGGAAGATAAAAGTGCTACTCCAGTGAACATACAAATGATAAAGTGAAACAGCTTTATTGCTGATCTGAAGACAGTTTGAATGGTCTGAATAAGAAGATCAAACCAACCACACAACATTCCCTTAAGCCAAAGCCTAATTCAGAGTAAGGCCCTAACCCTTCAATTCTGTGAAGGCTGAGGGAGGAGAGAAAGCTGCAGGAGAAAAGTTTGAAGTTAGCAGAGGTTGTTCATGAGATTCTTCCCTTAGAAAGAAGCTGTTTCACCAGCTGCAGGAGCTTACACCTGTAACCCCAGCACTTTGGAAGTCGAGGCAGGTGGATCACTTGAGGTCAGGAGTTTGAGACCAGCCTGGCCAGTATGGTGAAACCCCATCTGTACTAAAGATACAAAAAATTAGCTGGTCATGGTGGCATGTATCTGTAATCCCAGCCACTCAGGATGCTGAGGCAGGAGAATCGCTTGAACTCGGGAGGTGGAGGTTGCGCTGAGCTGAGATTGCGCCACCACACTCCATCCTGGGTGACAGGGTGAGACTTCGTCTCAAAAAAATAAAAACTAGCCGGGCGCGGTGGCTCACGCTTGTAATCCCAGCACTTTGGGAGGCCGAGGCAGGTGGATCACCTGAGGTCGGGAGTTCAAGACCAGCCTGACCAACATGGAGAAACCCTGTCTCTACTAAAAATACAAAATTAGCCGGGGTGGTGGCACATGCCTGTAATCCCAGCTACTCGGGAGGCTGAGGCAGGAGAATCGCTTGAACCTGGGAGGCGGAGGTTGCGGTGAGCTGAGATCACGCCATTGCACTCCAGCCTGGGCAAAAAGAGCGAAACTCTGTCTCAAAAAAAAAAAAAAAAAACCTAAAAATAAATAAAGTAATTTTAAAAAAGAAAGAAGCTGTTTCCGGGCTGGTTGAGGTGACTCACGCCTGTAGTCCCAGCACTTTGGGAGGCCAAGGCGGGTGGATCACTTGAGGCAAGAAGTTCAAGACCAGCCTGGCCAACATGGCAAAGCCCATCTCTACTAAAAATACAAAAATTAGCCAGGCATGGTGGCACACGACTGTAGTCCCAGCTACTTGGGAGGCTGAGGCAGGAGAATTGCTTAAACCTGGGAGGCGGAGGTTGCAGTGAGTCGAGATCACACCACTGCACTCCAGCCTGGGCAACAGAGCAAGACTGTGTCTCCAAAAAAAAAAAAAAAAAAAGAAAGAGAGAAAGCAGCTGTTTCCATAACATGGAAGTACAAGATGAAGCAGCAAGTTCTGATGCGGAAGCTGTAGTAAGTTATTCGGAAGATTTAGCTAAGATAATTGATGAAGGTGGCTGCACTACACAACAGATTTTCAGTGTAAATGGAACAGCCTTTTCTTTTTCCTTTCTTCTTCTTATATTTTTTAAACAGCTTTCTGTTGGAAGAAGATGCCATCTAGGACTTCTGTTAGCTCGGAAGGAGAAGTTAATGCTTGGCTTCAAAACTTCAACTGATAGGCTGGCTCTCTTGTTAAGGGCTAATGTATCTGGTGACTTTAAGTTGAAGCCAGTGCTCATTTACCATTCTAAAAATCCTAAGACCCTTAAGAATTATAATCTACTCTGTGTTTTTTAAGTGAAACAACAAAACATAGATGACAACACATCTGTTTCCAGCATAGTTTCCTGAATATTTTAACCCCACTTTTGAGACAGACTGCTCAGACAGAAAGATTCCTTTCAAAATGTTACTGCTCATTGACAATGTACCCAGTCACCCATGTGCTCTGATGGATGTGTACAAGAAGATTAATGTTGTGTTGTTTACTGTTAACATCCATTCTGCAGTCCATGGATCAAGGAGTAATTTCAGCTTTCAAGTGTTACTTGTTTATTTGTTTATTTTCACTCCTGGCAAGCTGTGATGGTCTTACTACGTAAGAAATATATTTAATAAGGCTATAGCTGCCATAGATAATGATTTCTCAGATGAATCTGGACAGAATTTATTGAAAACCTTCTGGAAAGAGTTCACTATCCTAGATGCCATTAAGAACATCTGTGATTCACGGGAGGAGGCCAAAGTATCCACAGGAACAGGAGTTTAGAAGAAGTTTATTCCAACCCTTATGGGTAACTTTGAGGGGTTCAAGACTTCAGTAGAGGAAGTAACTGCAGATATGATGGAAATATCAAGAGAGCTACTATGAGAAGTAGAGCCTGTATTAGTCCATTCTCACGCTGCTATGAAGAAATAGCCGAGACTGAGTAATTTGTAAAGAAAAGAGATTTAATTGACTCGCAGTTCCGCATAGCTGGGGAAGCCTCGGGAAACTTACAGTCATGGCGGAAGGCACCTCTTCACAGGGTGGCAGTAGAGAGAATGAGTGCAAGCAGGGGAAATGCCAGAGGCTTATGAAACCATCAGATCTCAGGAGACTCACTCATTATGACGAGAACAGCATGGCAGAACTGCCCCCATGATTCAATTACCTCCACCTTGTCCTGCATTTGACACGTGGAGATTATTATAATTCAAGGTGAGATTTAGATGGGGATACAGAGTCAAACCATATCAGAGCCTGAAGATGTAACTGAATTGCTTCAATTTTATGATAAAACTTTGACAGATGAGGAGTGGCTTCTTATGGATGAGCAAATAAAGTGGTTTCTTAAGATGGAATCTACTCCTTGTAAAAATGCTGTGAACATTGTTGAAATGACAGCAAAGGATTTAGAATAGTGCATATTTAGTTGATACAGCAACAGCAGGGTTTGAGAGGATTGACTTCAGTTTTGAAAGAAGCTTTACTGTGGGTAAAATGCTGTCAAACAGCATTGCATGCTACAGAGAAATCTTTCATGAAAGGAAGAGTCAATGTGACAGACTTCATTGTTGTTTTATTTTAAGAAATTGCCACAACTACCCCAGCCTTCAGCAACCACCACCCTGATCAGTCATCATTCATCAACATTGAAGCTAGACCTTCTACCAACAAAATGATTTTGATTCGCTGAAGGCTCAGATGATCATCAGCATTTTTAGCAATATTTTAAAATGAAGATCTGTACATTGTTTTTCTTAGACATAATGCTATTACACACTTAATAGACTACAGTGCAGTGTAAACATAACTTACATATACACTAGGAAATCAAAAAAATTTGTGTGGCTTACTTTACTGTGATATTTGCTTCATTGCTGTGGTCTGGAACTGAACCCAAAATATCTCCTAGGTGTGCCTGCCTGCATGTGTCACCCAGCTTTCTCTGATGTTAACATCTTATATTTGGCAGTGGTACATTTGTCAAAATTAAGAGATTAACAATGGGACAGTACTATTATCCAAACTCCACTCTTTATTATAATTTCCCTTTTTCCCACAAGTGTCTTTTAGCATGTTATTCCAGGATCCAGTTCAGGATACCCTGTTGCATTTAAGCAGTAACTTTTAAAACAGCACTTTTTCCCTTTCCCCACCACATTTAAGAAAACAAGTACATTTTAGACTTACAGAAGAGTTGGAAAGATGGAACAGTGAGTGCCATGTACCTTTACCCAACATCTTGCATAGCCATGGTGCATTTGTCACAACTGAGAGACTAACAGTGCCACCACGTTTTTATACATCATGAGGACACTTCTCTTGGAGATACGTCTTGGATTTTTTTTTTTTTTTTGGAACACCAAGGCTGTGAGACTCAACCTCATATGACTATAAGGCTGGAGTTAGGCAGACCAGGACTTCACATTCGTCCCTGGCCATATACTGCTGTGTGGTCTCCTTCAACTTCCTTCTCCACAAATGAACAAATGCAGAGCCGTGAGAGAATGTGCGAGTATGTGGCAGGTACTCAGCAAGTAACTACACGTGTTCCTTGACATATGATGGGATTATGTCCCAATAAATGCATTGTAAGTTGAAAATATAAGTTGAAAATGCATTTAATATACCCAACCTACCAAACATCAAAGCTTGGCCTAGCCTACCTTAAATGTGCTCACAACACTTATATTAGCCTGTAGTTGGACAAAATCATCTAACACAAAGTCTGTTTTATAATCAAGTGTTGATTATCTTATGTAATTTATCAAATACTGTACTGGAAGTGAAAACTAGAATGGGTATATGGTTACTCAGAGTAGTTTCTACTGAATGCATATCACTTTCACACCACGATAAAGGCAAAAATTTGTAAGTCAAACCATAGTCAGGGACATAGTCTTTTCTGTTCCCAGAAAAGGGCTTAGAACAGAGATTCAGTAAAATAACAAAAAGCTTTAAAACTGAAGGAGAAAATGGTTTGAAAACTCTGCTAAGGAATTTTTTGTCATTATTTCTTTTAATACCATGGTCCATTTTTAAAATCTACTTCAGTAATTAACCATTATGACTATTTATCACCTGAATTCCTACCTACCCAGCCATATGGTTTTGAAGCAAATCTCAGATATTGTATATAATTTTACCCATGTATTTTTTATATATATCTAAAAATATTTACCCATAAACATTTCAGTATGTATCTCTTCTTTTTAAACGTAACTACATACTATTGGCATACCCCAGAAAAAATAATGTCTTCATGATATGACCAAATACCCAGTCAGTGTTTAAATATCTAATTAGTCTAATACGTTTGGTTAATTGTTTACAGTTTGTTTGGATCTATTATGGTTCATACATGGCAGTTGGTTGACACTGTCTCAGTCCTTTTTAATCATCAGATTTCTATTCCATCTTTTTTTTGTCTTTCTACTTAGAATGTATTTGTTGAAGAAACTGAGCTGAAGAAACTGAGGATGTTGCCTACATCCTCATGGGTTTTGCTGGTTACATCCTCATGGTAGAGTTTAACATGTTCCTCTGTCCTGTGTGTTTCTTGTAAATTGGTAGTTTTATCTAAAGACTTGACTAGATTTCAGTTTCACATATATATTTTTTCTCATCAAGACTGTATTAGAGTGATGTTCTATTTTGGGACACATAAAGTCTGGTTTTCTTTTTCTGTGATGTTAGTAGCTGTTGATGATCCTAGATACACTTATGGTTATGAAATGATGGCAGTCTAATTTTATCATTTCTTCGTTTATTTGTTATAATGCTTCTAAAGATAATAAATCTCATCTCCTCCTCTGTTTGGTTCCCAATTCATATAGGAAGAAAAATTCTTTTTTTTTTTTTTAATTGGGTGGTCTTTTTGTTGATTTTTAAGTTCTTTTTTTTTTTTTTTTGAGACAAAGTCTCACTCTGTTGCCCAGGATGGAGTGCAGTGGCATGGTCTCGGCTCACTGCAACCTTCGCCTCCTGAGTTCAAGCGATTCTCCCGCCTCAGCCTCCCCAGTAGCTGGGACTACAGGTATGCACCACCATGCGTGGCTTATTTTTGTATTTTTGGTAGAGAGGGGGTTTCACCATGTTGGCCAGGCTGGTCTCGAACTCCTGACCTCAAGTGATCCACCCGTCTCAGCCTCCCAGAGTGCTGGGATTACAGGTATGAGCCACAGAGCCCAGCGAATAAATTCTTTCATTTACCTTTTCTTTTCTTTCTTTTTTTTTTTTTTTTTGAGAGACAGTGTCTCACTCTGTTGCCCAGGCTGGAGTGCAGTGGTGTGATCTCGGCTGACTGCAACCTCTGCCTCCTGGGTTCAAGCGATTCTCTTGCCTCAGCCTCCTAAGTAGCTGGGATTACAGGCACATGACACCACACCCGGCTAATTTTTGTATTTTTAATAGAGACGGGGTTTCACCATGTTGGTCAGGCTGGTCTCAAACTCCTGACCTCAAATGATCCACCTCCCTCAGCCTCCCAAGGTGCTGGGCTTATAGGAGTGAGCAACCAAGCTTGGACATTTACCTTTTCGTATCCTTTTATTTCCCAATTCATTTAGGAAAGATAATTTTTTTTCCTTTCATTTTCAAAATGAGTTGGTACACTAACCTCCGTAGTAACCGATTTGTATTTTTTTATTATGAACTCATGAATTTAAACATTTGATGTTGTTTCAGTCCATTGCAGTCATTATCCTTATTGATTCTCAAATTGTTTTATATTTGACAAATAAGTTCTTCAAATTAGTAAGTTATTTTGATAGTGACCTTAATAGTTTTTGCTAGCTTCCATGCCTGTATGGTGTAACAAAACATTCCAGGCTCCTTTTATACATTTCCTGTCCCAGACCTGGTATTAGTCATCTAATCTGGAAGCCCTGCTCTCTTTCTGTGGGAAACATTATTTCAAGACATTAGGGATAGGAGTGCCAGTTGCTACTGAGTTGGTCATTGTTTCAAAGATTTATCAATACATAGAGCAAAGAATTATATTTTGCTTTGTCCTATGTTTATTTCTTCACTTTAGAAACAGTACAGCTACTTCCAAGTCAAGTTTAGAACTCTCAGATTATCCTTTTTTTTTTTTTTTTTTTTTTTTGAGACGGAGTCTGGCTCTGTCGCCCGGGCTGGAGTGCAGTGGCCGGATCTCAGCTCACTGCAAGCTCCGCCCCCCGAGTTCCCGAGTTTACGCCATTCTCCTGCCTCAGCCTCCCGAGTAGCTGGGACTACAGGCGCCCGCCGCCTCGCCCGGCTAGTTTTTTGTATTTTTTAGTAGAGACGGGGTTTCACCGTGTTCGCCAGGATGGTCTCGATCTCCTGACCTCGTGATCCGCCCGTCTCGGCCTCCCAAAGTGCTGGGATTACAGGCTTGAGCCACCGCGCCCGGCCCAGATTATCTTAAATCTGCAGCTTCTACCTTCCTAAGAATAAAACACTGGAATGATGAAATGTCACATAAATATCCATTTATTTTATTTCACAATACATACACTCACCTGTTTTATGTATGATTAGTACAAATGGTTTAAATTGGCTTGTTGTGCTTTGTTTTTTTTTTTTTTGCAGTTTTTTTTTTGTCATTAGATTTTATTTCACTAGAAATGTATAGTCAAATTTCTGTGTTCTAATGTCACTTGAAGTAGTTTTTCTGTTTGTAGTAATGTTACCAGTTGGACACATTAGATTCATTTATTTTTGGGAATTGCTTTTGTTTCCATTTAAATTTTTATTTGTCTTGCGTATCTTGGATTAACGGTAGTAGAGCATATACAGTTTTCTCTACTTTATTTCATTTGAGAGTTTCCTCATTTATTTCGTTTTCAGATGCAAAGTATTTCATTGTATGAATTACCAGAGTTTGTTCAATTAGTTTTCTTTGATAACATTTGGGTTGCTTCTAGTCTTTTGTTATTACAGTCTTGCAGTGCATAGTCTTATGCTTGTATGTTTTTGTGGTTTCTGGCAAGGATTTCAGTGTAATTTAAGGCTATCCTCTACTTAAGTTATGGCCAATTAAGTGTCTGATTAAATGTCTGTAATAATTTTAAAATAACAATACTTAATTTAAAAGAGCTTATAATACATAATTATTCATTAGAGAAATGCAAATCAAACCACAGTGAGATAATACTTCACACCCAGTAGGATGATTATAATTTAAAAAGATGGAAATAGCAAGTGTTGGCAAGGGTATGGAGAAATTGAAACTCTCATACCTTGCTGGTTGGATGGAGAATGGTGTAGCCACACAGGAAAAAAGTTTGGCAGATTCTCAGAGTTAAACCTGACAATTCTATGCATATACTCACAAAAAATGAAAACATATATCCACACAAAAACTTGCACACGTGTTCATAGCAGCATTATTCATCCAAAAAGTAGAAGTACTCAATGACTTTCAACTGATAAATACAGATGAAGAAAATATATGTCCAAACAGTGGAATGTTATTCAGCTATAAAAAGGAACAAAATACACTTAGCAAACTAGAATAGAAGGAACTTCCTCAATCTGATGAAAACTCCACCACGATATCATACTTAATCATGAAAAACCGAATGTTTTTCTACTAAGATAGGAAAAAGACAAGTATGTCTACTCATGCCATCTCTATTCAACTTTGTATTGGAGCTTCTAGCCAGGGCAGTTAGACAAGAAAATGATACAAGAGGCATCCAAATTGGAGAGAAAGGAGTTGAACTATTCACAGATGACATGATCTAATATGTAGAAAATCCTAAACAATCCACTAAATAATGATTAGAACTAATAAACAATTCAGCAAAGTTACAAGATACAAGATCAATATGTAAAAATCAACTGTATATATTTTTTAAAGACAGTCTTGCTCTGTCACTCAGGCTAGAGTACAGCAGCACAAACACAGCTCACTGCAGCCTCAACCTGGGGTCAAGCAATCTTTCTGCCTTAGCCTCCCAAAGTGCTAGGGACTATATGTCTTTTGTTTGTTTGTTTTTGACAGAGTCTTGCTCTGTCACCCAGGCTAGAGTCCAGTGGCACGATCCCAGCTCACTGCAACCTCCACCTACCAGGTTCAGGTGATTCTCCTGCCTCAGCCTCCTGAGTAACTGGGATTACAGGCGCCTGCCACCACGCCCGGCTAATTTTTGTATTTGTAGTGGAGATGGGAGTTCACCATTTTGGCCTGGCTGGTCCTGAACTGCACTCAAGTAATCCACCTGCCTTGGCCTCCCACAGTGCCTTGGGATTACAGGTGTGACCCACCACACCCAGCCTAGGAACTATATTTCTGTAAACTAGCAGTGAACCATCCAAAAATGAAATTAAGGAGACAGCCCTGGCGAAGTGGCTCATGCCTGTAATCCTAGCACTTTGGGAGGCTCTAAGAGGCTGAATTGCTTGAGGCCAGGAATTTAAAACCAGCCTGATCAACAGAGTGAGACTCCAACTCTACCAAAAAGCAAACAAAAAAACAAAATTATCCAGGTGTGGTGGCATGCCCCTGTAGTCCCAGCTACTCAGGGTACTGAGGCAGGAGGATCGCTTGAGCCCAGGAGTTTGAGGCTGCAGTGAGCTGTGATCGTATCACTGTACTCCAGCCTGGGTGGCAGACAGCAAGACCCTGTCTCTGAAAACAAAAATTAAATGGAGATAGTTTCATTTACAAAAGCATCAAAAATAATAGGAATTAGTTTGACAATAGATGTGCACGATTGTTTGCTGAAGTCTACAAAATACTGTTCAAAGAAATTAAATCTGAGTAAAGACATTTAATGTTCATGAATTGAAAGATAATATGGCAACACAGACATGATTCACATAAGAGCTGTATCTTATGATGTGCAAATTATATCAATACAAAAAAAAAGCTTGCAGTAAATAATTACTGCAGTAAAATTTGAATTTTAAAAATATAGGGCCAGGCGCGGTGGCTCACGCCTGTAATCCCAGCACTTTGGGAGGCCGAGGCGGGCGGATCACGAGGTCAGGAGATCGAGACCATCCTGGCTGAAACGGTGAAACCGTGTCTCTACTAAAAATACAAAAAATTAGCCAGGCGTGATGGTGCGTGCCTGTAGTCCCAGCTACTGGGGAGGCTGAGGCAGGAGAATGGCATGAACCTGGGAGGTGGAGCTTGCAGTGAGCCAAGCTGAGATCGCACCACTGCACTCCAGCCTGGGCGACAAAGCGAGACTCCATCTCAAAAAAAAAAAAAAAAAAAAAAAAAAAAATTATAAAGTGAGCCGAAAGAGGAAAAAACAACTTATGGTCTACTGCAGGTTTTTAATATTAAATGAGCATTTCTTTCCCGTTCAAGATGAGCCACAAAAGCAAAGCCCAGGAAATTTTAGGCTTTGGGCTTAAAATTGATTTTTTTGTTTCTTGTTTTTAAATTTTATTTTGAAATAACTTTAGATTTACAGAAGTGTTGTAAAGATAGCACAAAGTTCCCATAAGCGCTTTACCCAGCTTCTTCTAGCACTAACATCTTATATAACCTTAGTACATTTATCAAAACTAAGAAATTAACATTGGGAGCCAAGCATGGTTCACACCTGCAGTCCTGACTATTTTGGAGATTGAGGAGGAAAGAATGCTTGAGGCCAGAAGTTTGAAGTTGCAGTGTGTTGTGATCACTCCTGTGAATCACCACTGCACTCCAGCCTGGGCAACATAGTGAGCGAGACCTTGTCTCTAAAAAAGAAAGTAATTAACATTGGTACAGTGCCATTCACTAAACGATAGACTTCAGATTTTGACAGTTTTTCCACTAATAATCATGTGTGTTCCAGGACCCAAACCCATTTTCCACCTTTAGTTAATTGTCATGTCTCCTTGGTCTCCTCCCGTCCCATGAGAGTTTCTCAGCCTATATTTTTCATGATATTGCCTTTGGAAAGTGCTGGTCAGGTATTTTGTAGAATGTCTCTTCATTTGGGTTTGCTTCGTGATTTCTCATTAGAATGAGGTTATGGATGTTGGAGAGACCACCAGAGAGGGGACTTGCCCTTCTTATCTCATATATCAATGTATTACTGATGTATTACTGATGTTAGCTTTAATCATTTGGCAAGGTGGAGTTTGTCAGATGTCACCACTGTAAAGTTTTCCCTTTAAATTTATGGTTTTATATTGCTTTGTTCTTTCTTTTTTTTTTTTTTTTTTTTGAGACGGAGTGTCACTCTGTTGCCAGGGCTGGAGTGCAGTGGCGCAATCTTGGCTCACTGCAACCTCTGCATCCTGGGTTCAAGTGATTCTCCTGCCTCAGCCTCCCGAGTAGCTGGGATTACAGGCGCCCGCCACTACGCCCAGCTAATTTTTGTATTTTTAGTAGAGACGGGGTTTCACCATGTTGGCCAGGCTGTTCTCGAACTCTGACCTCATGATTCACCCACCTCGGCCTCCCAAAGTGCTGGGATTACAGGTGTGAGCCACCGCACCTGGCCTGTTCTTCCTTCTATTTTTAAGGTCACTTTGGATGCATTTTCATGGTATTAATAAAGAAATGCAGACCCTTGTTACTGAACTCCAGCTCCCAGGATGCATTGTGGCACCAACTACTTGCTGTCACATGGAAGGACAGACAAGACCATCTCTGTTTTCCCAAGCAAAGCAGAATTGTTTTTCAGGAGTGGGGTGGGCGAGTCCTGTTGACTAAATACATTTTCAAGTTTTGATTAGGCACCTCATAGGAGAGGAATGGGGCAGGGTTATTTTCAGAGTTTGGATGGCATATCAATTCCTTATAATAGGTGTTGACTTTTTTTTTTTTTTTTTTTTTTTTAGTGGAAGATTTTAGAGCTATCTTGGAAAATCAAAGCATATGCAGTATTGATTATATAAAACTTAGTTTGTTGTTGCTTCCTTCATCCTGTCTGTCCACCTGGTACTCTGTACAGTGGAGAGTTTACCCCTAGAGAACTTCAGGACATTGACATTCCTGGTCCTTGGGCTACTTCATTTACATTTACCTAAAGCTTTGGTGTCAGAATCCAGGACACAATCTCACCACCTTTCTGTTACTAGCATTACGCGTGTGCTAGTAAGCACTGAGGATTCAGCAGAATTTAAGCACGGTGAAGTACTAATGGGAGATGCATTAGAAGTACTGAACATTGACATTTGAGCCATTACTCCGTGTTGCTCACACTGCCATCCAATTCTATTATTTTTCACTTTGCATACATTCAGATTTCTTCTTGAGTAGAGACCAGGAAGCCTCAGAGCTCATATCTAGAAGACCTTGATTATATCCTCTGGTGCAGCCTCAGCTTAGTCACCAATAACATGACCAGGTCTTACAGCAAATGAGCACCAACATAGGACCCATTATCATGTGCCTTGAACATTTTTCAAGGTTTTCAGCATTTTTCAAGATTTTAAAGTTGACTTAATTATATTCCTCATGGTAGTCTAATTGATCACAGTAAGAAAACAAATGATGTTTTGTTTAATAACTCATGGCATGAAAAAAAACACATGATCTTGATCTCTTACTACCAAAGTCTCTCGCAGATTTTGGGATGTTCTTTTCTTTCTTTTTTAAGAGACAGAGTCTCTGTCATCTAGGGAGGAGAACAGTGACATGATTATAGTTGACTGCAGCCTTGAACTCCTGGGTTTAAACAAGTCTCCTTCCTCTTGCTCAGCCTCTCAAGTGCCAGGACTACAGGTGCACAGCCACTATGCCCGGATAATGTTTTGTTTTTTGTTTTGTTTTTGAGACAGAGTCTTACTCTGTCACCCAGGCTGAAGTACAATGGTATAGTCTGGGCTCACTGCAACTTCCACTTCCCACATTCAAGCGATTCTCGTGTCTTAGCCTCCTGAGTGGCTGGGACTACAGGCATGCACCACCATGCCCAGCTAATTTTTGTATTTTTAGTAGAGACAGGGTTTTGCTGTGTTGGCCAGGCTGGTCTCAAACTCCTGACCTTAAGTGATCCGCCTGCCTCAGCCTCCCAAAGTGCTGGGATTATAGGTGTGAGCGACTGCGCCCAGCCTTTGTTTTATTTTTGTAGTGATGGGGTCTTGCTTTGTTGCCCAGGCTGGTCTCAAACTTTAGGGCTTAAGTGATCCTCCTGCCTCAGTCTCCCAAAGTGCTGGGATTGCCCAGGCTGGTCTCCAACTCTTGGGCTTAAGTAATCTTCCCACCTCAGTCTCTCAAAGTGCTGGGATTACAGACATGAGCCACTTTACCCAGCCTGAAGATGTTCTTTCTTTTTTTCTTTCTTCCTTTTCTTTTTGAGATGGAGTCTCCTTCTGTTGCCCAGGCTGGAGTGCAGTGGCACAATGTCAGCTCACTGCAACCTCCGCCTCCTGGGTTCAAGTGATTCTCCTGCCTCAGCCTCCCAAGTAGCTGGAACTACAGGCATGTGCCACCACGCCCAGCTAATTTTTGTATTTTTAGTAGGGACAAGGTTTCACCATATTGGCCAGTCTGGTCTCAAACTCCTGACCTTGTGATCCACCCACCTTGGCCTCACATAGTGCTGGGGTTACAGGTGTGTGCCACCATGCCCGGCCAGGATGTTCTTTCTAAATTATGTTACTTCTGGGCTCTTCATAAGGGTTATTATTCCCTTTCTGAAGATTTGTTTTGAGTAGCTTTTCATTCAGCTTTTCTTCTTATTTTAGTTTTTCTTAGGTGAATACACGTCTACTGAACATAAGCTATAATATGGTGGTTCAGTGAATTGTACCTATATTTTATAGATATTTTTCTAATGGGCATAAGTCCGACGATTTTGTTTTCTAAAGCAATTAAAGTGATTTGACTCCTGATTTCCTTTGTTTTCTTACTGTGGTGAAATACACCTAACATAAAATTAACCATTTTAAAGTGTACAATTCAGTGGCATTTAGTACCTACACAACGTTGTGTAGCCATCACTCTGGTTCCTTTTTATGTTTGTGTATAGCAGTGAAAAAACATGCACAGTACCTCAAAGCCTTGTATGCACTGACAGAGCAAACTTTTCATCAGTTTCAGAATTTATGCACTACCGCCAAAGTTAGTTTCATCCAGCAGCCAATCAATTCATCGGTTGGGTTTTAAGTAACTGGTTTATTACAGCTTGTTGTCATACAGTAATTGCACTAAATAAGACCTCTAAAATTATTCATGCTGCTTTAATTTGGGAATGGGGGAAAACTGATTCCTACTAGAGATCCTAATTTTAGTACACATGCTGCTGAAGCGAGTACACTACTAGAGATTCTTAAAATGTCACAAGCAAATGCCTTCTTTTTTTTTTTTTTTGAGACGGAGTCTTGCTCTGTAGCCCGGGCTGGAGTGCAGTGGCCGGATCTCAGCTCACTGCAAGCTCCACCTCCCGGGTTTATGCCATTCTCCTGGCTCAGCCTCCGGAGTAGCTGGGACTACAGGCGCCCGCCACCTCGCCCGGCTAGGTTTTTTTTTTGTATTTTTAGTAGAGACGGGGTTTCACCATGTTAGCCAGGATGGTCTCGATCTCCTGACCTCGTGATCCGCCCGTCTCGGCCTCCCAAAGTGCTGGGATTACAGGCTTGAGCCACCGCGCCTGGCTGCAAATGCCTTTTAAAAATTCTGCATAAAATGTTGCATGCTTATGTATTGCCCAGTCTACTCAACTATCAAATCATCTACAGAATTACTTCCTTTTCTTTGCCTTCTTAGGAAATCAGTCTTTCATGCACGAGATAACCCCGCATTGATTAACTGAGTTACAGTGAATGGTATGGCAGGAAAGAGACTAGGGCTAGTCAGTACTAGGATATTGACAATTTTCAGTTTACTGGCCAAGGCGGTTCTGAAACTTAATGCCTAGTTTATTTTTGGAAGTTTGTAAAATAATTGAGCTAGTGATGAAGTCATGAATTCTTTCCCAGGCTTCCTCAGGTGCCCTGGGGCCTTGTGTCCCCCAACCTGCCAAATGACTGGGAATTGACCTAGCTGTTTTGTCATATACATACATTTTCTCTACAATTCCTTTCCATATTGGAACTGTTCCATTAGCATTTGTTCCTCATCTACATCATGTGGAACTGCACCTTTTTTGCTGGAAAAAAATGGAGTCCACACATTTAGTGTAAAGAAACCATAGCCTGGCTGTTCCCAGACCCTTTGAAGACTGCTCAGAGGTGGAATCCTCAACAAAGGAACTGCTATTAAGCAAGAGAGAACATGTGTGTGTGGAGAAGCCTGCTATCTAGTGCCAGCAGCATTTTGTTCTCTAGACAGCTAAAATGTAAAGGAGTTTTTGCTGGAACATTTTTTAACATGTTTAGTGTCATGTAATAGAGTCTTTCAGTTTAGCCCAGGGACTTTTTTCCCTTTTTCTGAGGACTAAGCAAGTCTCTGTCTTCCCCAAGAACAACCAGAAGTTGGTGCCTATGGGGTTTGTTCACTGATGGTCCTGACCTTAAATCTAGTTGTTTTCTTCCAGGGAGCTCAGAGTGCCTTACTAGGGAGACTGCTGTCCTTCTTGCAGCAGATCGACAATGACCCCATTGGATGGAGGGTATGCCATCTCACCTAGGGCAGACTCCTCAACCTTAGCACCACTGATATTTGGGCTGGATAATTCTTTGTCCTGCGCATTACTGCATATTGAGCAGCATCCCTAGCCTTACCCACTAGATGTCTGTAATATCTTCCCCAAATAGGGACAATCAAAAATTTCCCCAGACAGTGCCAAATGTTTCCTGAGGGCAGAATCACCTAAGGTTGAGAATCACTGCCCTCTGATTTCTTCCAAAGGCAAGAGGAAGATTCCTGATTCTTAACCTAGCCACCTAACCTCAAAATATTTGTTCTTCCCCCAAGTCAGAACCTAGAAAAAGGATGTCTTTTCCACCGTAGTATGCAGATAGAGCCCACATGTGTGGATGTACAGGACCAGGCAGAACTCTAACTCTGCATTTGGCTTTGGCTACCACTAGGGATGGGAAGTGATGAGCCAGCAGTGACCTCCTTACTACCTGCCCCTCTTGTTCCAAGTAAACAAACTTTTACAGCCTTTCTGTTAATGAGTCAGCTGGTAAAGAAAACAATCTCCTTTTCCAAAGCTATTCTGAAGCTGAGACATGGCAGAGTTTTGGACACATAAGTTCCTGTTTTACTGACCTTTTCTTCCTGGCGAATGAGGAAGGACACTAGTGCAGACAGGAGTGCCAGCAAGGATTTGTGACTGTAGCAAGTAGTAGTTTTTTAAAACAATACATCCCAGATTTTTCCAGCAATGATCATTCAAAAGAACCAGTGTTCTCTACATCTTAAAGTAAAAAGTAAACTTCAATGTTAACAGAGGGTTATAAAATCATTGGCATAGCAGAAACCACAAATCAATCCTGACAGTGAAGTTTTGGCAGTGTGCTGGCCTTTGGAAACATCTGTTGGTGTGGCCTGTGATACTCAGGTATGAGGTACATCCTTAAAGCATTTAACTTGGAATGTGTGAACTATACAAATATTTGGAATTAATAAAATGCCATTGGAGTTTTAGAAGAGAAGGAGACCACAGGGACCTGCTTCTTTTGCCAGAAGGTGAAGTTCAGAGAGGCAAAGGACCAGAAGAGCGTGAAAAGACCTAGGTCTTTTGATTGCTCCAGCTAGAGTTATTTTTCTGTGGAACCACGCTGCCTCGTTACCTGGCTGCTTGACTACAGCAATAAACTAAGCACAGAAAGGGAGTCCTAGAAACGGTGGAAAATGCCATAACAGGAAGGGGAAAGAGAACAGGACAGCTTAGCCTCCCCTAGAAATGCTATGGCTGGAGCTGTGGAAAGTGTGTCAGCATTGCAGGGTCAGGCCTTTTGTTTTCTTCTATACTCTGCTGAAACCTTCTGCTGTCAAAGAAGCCTTCCCAAATTGCCAGAGCAATGGCAAACATAGGATTTCCATTTATAATCCCCTCACTGAGAAGGTTCCCTCGAAGGTTTGCTTTAAACTCTCTGCTAATCTGCCAATCTCTTATTTGGAGAAAAACTACCAATCTTCTCTTGACAGCCTCAAGATAATCTATTCATAGTTTCCTTCCTCCACGGTAGATGCTAGGAACAAGATTACAAAAGAAAACCTTTCCGAACATTATAGCAAAGCCAATTGGGTTGCCGTAGGGTTATTAATAACTTTGAATCCCACTGTGGACTAGGAATAGTAGGTCCCAGAGAAGAACAGCAGCCGTCAAGGAGAATTGTAGCTGGTGGTATGTGGTGCAGGTGGACGGGTGGGCCATTACTGCTGCAACTTGCCTAATTTATTGCAACTTGCCTAATTTACATCCATTAATATTTACATAAAAATTCATTTAAAAACTGGTGCCTTGTCAGTAAAACGCAATGAGATACACATAACATCATTAGGAATAATTAACTGGAGAGGGAAAAAAGCATTAGAAAGGGCTCTGGGATTGGAAGCACTGTGCATGCCCAGTGTGTCTTTGGGCCAAATTTAACGCCGGCCTGAGAAAAGAATGATCATCATGAAAATATTTTTTTTTCTTCCAAGTCAGGAAACAGACTCACAATGGAGTCTACTTCTCTGCTTGGAATTTTGAGATGTGCAGGAAACAACCAGCCATTACCAGCTGAGGTTTTCCTGCTGATAAATGAACCCTGAGGCCACAGTGACCTGTCTTGTTAATGAGTTAATGAAGAAGCTGGTCCTCGCATTGACCTCATCCTTAAAAGCTTTCTGTAGAGCTGAAACAACATTCCTCTCATTTATGAGTTAACTCTTTTCTTACTCAGCAAATGAGAAACAAAAAACAGAAAAGAATCTGTGACAGAGAAGTAGAGCGTCTATCAATGGGCTTTTCTTTCTTAAGTTTTTTAAAACTTTAACTTCACTTGCAGAAAGAAATTTCATCCAAAAAATAGTTCCTCTTATTGCAGAACCTTAATAAAACTGGTTTTTCATTTATGTTCTATTTATCCTCAAGGCAATGACATTTATTGAAGAATTTTCCCCTCACTCTGACAAGAAACTTTTTGGAATAGAGCAACATAAGTGGTTTGAGTTTATGTAAATATTTTAGTGTGGAGGGAAATAAAGAGAAATTTTTACTTTGGTAAATAAGTGTTATTAACCAAGCATGTTATTAAAGGAAGCAGATCCTGTCTGTAGCTTACTAGAGAAAAGAAAGAACAATCTCCTTTAAATTGGGTTATATTTGAGTAACCAAAAATGAATTATTCTTCCAAATTATTTCTTCTCTTAGTGATTGATTGTTGGTGATGTCCCATAATTTGAAGGAGGCTCCAGGGTTGTTGTCCATATCTCTGTTACAGGATCATCATAGGAACACTGAGGTTCTGGAAATGTGATTTTATCAGTTGATTAGGTTGTGATTAATTGATTCATGACAATCATAAGGCTGATGTTACATTTGTTTTAGAAAACTCAAATGCTTGCTTATTAACTTATAATTACTATTTCACTAACTAGAGGAGTTTGTCCTATTGAGGCATCCCAAAACTAGTATAAGAAAATCATAAAGAAACAAAACCAGAAAAATCATAAAAAGTAACAGGAAGATTTGTTTGGTAAGCAAAGCAAAGAAAATGGATTGAAGACATCTTCTCCATGTGCCATTTAAAGATTTTTAAGGAATCTTTGTCTTCCACTGTAAGATCCTTGGTATTAGTGGTTCATATCTAGAACAGCTTCTACCTGGTGAGTGCTAAAGGGCTCCTGTTAAGATGGTTCTCAAGTTGGCAGGCTGAACACATGTCATATGTATGCCCCAAATCCCTAATATATTAGGTATATGTCCTAGCAATGCTAGAAGAAAAGAAGCATCCTGAGAAGTCTAGAAATCTGAGGAATTCTTAAAGGGCAGAAGGCTGAGGGAATCAGATTAAAGGTGGAAGTCAGAGTCCAGAAGCCCTGCATATCCTGCCCTTCCCGTGTAACCAGTGGAGATTGGCGGTGGTGAAGTAATGCAGCATTTACACACCGAGGATCTAGAGAGCCATGAGCAAGCACGTAACAGTCACCAAACATTAGCGGGAAATCATCATCATAAAAGAAACACCAAACTGAAGAAACTGAAAAGCTCACATTGGAGGATCCTTATAAGTAGAACATAAAGAAGACTTTAAGAGAAGTGAATTTATCCCTGAAAGGGATAAAAAGAGAATGCTGCACTCATGAAATAAGAAAAAAGAATGATTTTTATTTCCTAGACCTTGGAAATAAAACGTGATCCTTTAGTTAGAACCTTGTTAAAGGGTTGAGTAGCAGAACGGATACAACTAAAGGAAGTAAGTGAGCAGGATGAACGAGCCAAAGAATTGTCCTAGAGTATAAAATAAGACAAAGAGATAGAAAGGCTGACAGAAAAGTGAATATAATAAGGAGGCTCATTTCAGAAGTTCCAGTGTTCATCTAGTAGGACTTCTAGGAGGAGACAGAGACAGTGGAGGAAGGAGCAAATAACCCAACGAAATAACGGGAGAAAATTTCCCAGAACGTAAGAAAAGCAAGAATTTGGGCCAGACGCGGTAGCTCAAGCCTGTAATCCCAGCACTTTGGGAGGCCGAGATGGCGGATCATGAGGTCAGGAGATCGAGACCATCCTGGCTAACACCGTGAAACCCCGTTTCTACTAAAAAAATACAAAAAACTAGCCAGGCGAGGTGGCGGGCGCCTGTAGCCCCAGCTGCTCAGGAGGCTGAGGCAGGAGAATGGCGTCAATCCAGGAGGTGGAGCTTGCAGTGAGCTGAGATCCGGCCACTGCACTCCAGCCTGGGCGACAGAGCAAGACTCCGTCTCAAAAAAAATAAAAAAAATAAAAAAAAAAGAAAAGCAAGAATTTGTAGATTGAAAGAGACCACTGAGTGCCCACTGTGAAGTTATGAGTTTAAGAAGACTCAAATTGTACACATATAATGGAAGCTTCCAGAGAGAGAAAACTGGCCAGCCTATAAAGTATCAAGGATCAAGCGGGCATCAGAGTCTTCTGGCAACACACAAGAGGATGATAAATAACATATTCAGAGTTCTGAAACAGCATAGTCCAGAACCCAGGAGTCTGTACCCACAGAAGCTATCCCTTAGGTATTAAGGGCAAATGAAGACATTTTTCAGGTGTAAAGGAAGTCAATTTCTCACTTATAATCCCTATTTTATAGAATTATCAAAGGGATGTTTTCCAGAAAAATGAAAGGGGGGATCAAAAAGAATTGATGAGCAAAAAACCAGAAAATGCATTAGGTCAGTAGCCGTCTGGAAGTTGAGCAGCTGCACGCGCTCAACAGCAGTGACATCTCTAGACACGTAGAAACAGCCACCCGGAAGTTCTCATCCGTGCTGTGCTCTGATATCCATCGCAGTTGTCCCCAGAAATCCAGTCCTCCAGATGATGCTCATCTTTAAGATGTCATCTGTATTCTGCCCTGAACATTCCCTGAATCGACCCCTCCCTATCCTCTCATTCTCTGTACACACTAGAACCCATTGGTTCCTTTCAGTTTCTGCTTCCTTGATGAATGATCCCTTTACCTTCTTGCCTTCTCTGAAATGGCCCAGTGGTTCCCTGGAAACACTGCCACCTGCCTCAGAAAAAAGAGCCTCAGGCAGAGGCTCTTTTTTCTCCCATGCTTCACGTTCCCGAAGAGTGAGAGGTGAAGTAAATGTCTCCCTTGTAACCCATCATTGCTTACAAATTCTCTCTCTCTCCTGGATTTGCCATTGAGTTCAGTGGAAGTACAAAAGTATCCAAGCTAAGAAGGGTATGAGGAAATGAACAGAGAACAGAACCTTTGAAGTAAAAGTTGCAGCAGTTTCATTGGGTATCAGAGAATGCTGTGTGAATAAGTGGCTGAGCTGGGTGAAAGACAAAGTTGATTGGCTCTGAGAAGGTTGAAAAAATTGAGGCCAGGTTTGGATCATCTGTGGATGCTGAAGTCACTTGAAAGAGGAAAAAGGAAAACAAGAGCAAACCCCTCCCAAGCGCTGAAGTCGTCAGTCAGTGATACGGTTTGGATTAGTGTCCCACCCAAATCTCATGTCCAATTATAATCCCCAGTGTTAGAGGAGTTGCCTGGTGGGATCATGGGTGTGGACTTCCCCCTTGCTGTTTTCATGATAGTGAGTTCTCATGAGATTTGGTTGTTTAAAAGTGTGTGGCACCTCCCACTTCTGTCTCTTCCTCCTGTGCCACCCACGTAAGACGCGCTTGCCTCCCCTTCTGCCATGATTGAAAGTTTCTTGAGACCTTCCCAGCCATGCTTTCTGTACAACCTGCAGAACCATGAGGCAATTAAACTTCTTTTCTGTATAAATTATCCAGTCTCTGGTAGTTCTTGATAGCAGTGTGAGAGCGGACTAATACAGTCAGTGACAGGGGATTGAGTGACTGGAGAAGTTAGTTGTGGCAGCAATAAGGAGGGGCAAAGGGCAGTAAAGCCTAATGGCCTGCGCCTCAAAGTTGCTCTGTGTTTGGCTAAGAAAAGAGGAGGGAGAGTTTGGAAGCAGCGACTCCACCATCCTTACAGTGCCAGTACCCGTGGATCCTGCCTGCCTTGTGGTACTACTGCCTGTGGCCACTGCTCCACCTTTGTGCCGGGCCTCACTCCCTCTCCCAGTGTCGTCATTCCTGCACTTAGTCCCTCTCACATTGCTGTCTTCTCCCTTTCAGCTGGATTATTCGCATCAGCGAGCAGATTCCACCGCCTCAGTAGGAAGTTGATTTCAACTGAGACAACATCCTTCAAAGGCTTAGAACAATGATACATTCATAAATTTTTTTTAAAACTTGTGCATGTCAAAGACTGCCATAAACAAAGACAGCAAACCAGAAGAAAACTATTTGCAACTCAGAGCCAAACAAGGTGCAGATTTCCATAAGATCCCCTGCAAATCAATAAACATGGGAACTGTCCAGTTTTTAAAGGGCAAGGGACCAAAAGCTCGCAAGAAAGGAAATACCAATGACTCTTACACATTAGAAAAGATGCTTAAATTTTGCAAATAAAAAGACAAATTTAAATGACAAGGATGTGCCATTTTTCACCTATTGGCAGAAATCCTAAAATAACACTGTTTTGACAAGGGTGTGGCTATCCATGTTTGTAGTGGCACAGGATTGCCACTGGCAGTCCAGCAGTAACTGCTGTTGAATAAATTATGGCTCTTCCCTACAATGGAATAACATGAAGCTTTAACAGAATGAGGACATGTTTTCTGTGATGATCAGGAATGATCCCTGAAATACGTAGTAGATAATTGAAAAAGCTAGGAGCAGAATAGTGAAGGGGCATACAGCCATTTAAGTTGTTAAAGAGGCATATATGCATTGTTGTATGTGCAGGAAAGGAAGAAGTGGAGGGCCTTCTCCTGGCTCAAGCCAAACTCTCTTTTCTGTTTTTGACCAGGTTGTGCTCAGGATCACTGCCTGTTCTTGCTGCTTACAATGTTCATCTCTCTCGTTTCCATACTGCTCCCTACCTACCTCTCATCGCTGAGCTCTCAACTGTCCCTTCTCAGAGAGGCCTCCCCAAGCACTCTAGCTGCAGCACAACTTCCCTGCCCCCTTAACTCGTGTACCTGCCAGGGTCTAGCATCTTCACACAGGTTCCTGTGCTACCTGTCTGCACCACAAGGATTCTGCTCCTTGAGGGCAAAGTGTCTTGTTCTCTGCTGTATTTCCACCTCCTAGAACAGTGTCTGTCTGGCTCAGAGAAAGTGCTCAGTGTTTGCTTAATAAAAACTAAAATCCTAAGTGATAGTGATTCTGATGATGGTGGGAGGAAAGAAGACAAGAAAAGGGCAGAGGGGCAGCTGCAATTTTTTCCCCACTTATTTGGGAGAGGCTTATATTAATTTCATTTAGATGATTTTCATCCCCTTCTAATTGTCTTCCCCCCAATTCTGTCATCATTTTGAAGTCAGTCATCTATTTTTTGTGTTAGATCAAGCCCCTACTATATCGTTGGTATTTTTTATTCTTGCTTGCAGAGCTTTATTTCCAAACACAAATGTAAGCTAAATATATGGAGATTTGTCACAAATGCTTATAGATCAAGTAGGAAATCAATTGAAGGGGAGATAGTCTATGAACTGTTAATGATTATGTATGCAGAAAATCTCTCTGGATGGACACATAAGAAACTGGTAACAGTGGTTGCCTTTGAGAAAAAATAATTTGGTGGGCAAGGAAACAAGTGGGAGATTTTTTTCAGTGGGTCCTTTTTTGATCATTTTGAATTTTGACCATGAGCATAAGCCAAATAAAGGTTTAAGTTATTTTCCCTCCTAAGGTTTAAGTTATTTTTCCCCCCTAAGGGCAAAGGGGCACTGACAAGACATCTAACAAGTTACTGTGTCATGTTCTAATAGCTCAAACATGTAATTGTAAATCAAGATACCTGAGGGCATTTGAAGCCCAACCAGGAGGCAACTTACCACATTTATGAGCTGGCAAGACTAACCTGAAATAGAATGATCACAGGATTAGGTAGGTCCATGGACTGTAACCCACATGAAGAATAATTTTAGGGTTACATGAGCCATTTCTCTACCTCCATACACATGCCCTTAGTCTATCAGTTGACCTGCCGAATACATGTTTTGCTTTGTCTCCAGACTTTTCTTTTTCTTTTCTTTTTTTTTCTTTTCTTTTCTTTTTTTTTTTGAGGCAGAGTGTCTTGCTTTGTCACCCAGGCTGGAGTGCAGTGGTATGATCTCGGTTCACTACAACCGCAACCTCCAGGGTTCAAACGATTCTTGTGCCTTAGCCTCCTAGGTAGCGGGGATTACAGGCATGTACCACCACACCTGACTAATTTTTGTGTTTTTAGTAGAGACTGGGTTTTGCCATGTTGGCCAGGCTGGTCCTGAACTCCTGACCTCCAGTTACCTGCCTCTGTCAGCCTCCCAAAGTGCTGGGATTACACATGTGAGCCACTGCACCTGGCTTCTAGACTTCAATTTCACAAGGTTTAGCTTGTGCTTTGGTTTCTTCGTAAGTCTTGTCTTGACAGATTTCAACATGAATAGTAAAAGAGGGGCAAGGGGCTTATGCCTAAGTCACCTTTCTCCCTTCCTTCCTCTATTCTGATAGAAACCTCCTCCACCCTCTGCACTGCCTCCTACTGGTGGCTTCTGCTTGGTTCTAGGTCAGCTGGCCATCTAGTAGCCTATTTCTGGGGCTTGTATCCCAGGGAAGTGCAGATATTCTCTAGAGCACTTCGGGCTGGCCGGATTGTCTCGACAGGTGGGACTGTGCAGTTTTATCTTCATTAACCATCGTCTTTCCCGGTCCTTTTCACCCATTGTTTTAAAGGGTTTTGTTGTGATTAATTACAGAAGGGAAAAAAGGCAAACGTTTGCTTAGCTGCAGGGGGTAAGATGCTATGAGGAGGAGGCAAGTCAAGTCATGAATGTGTGGGAGGGGGTGGGGCTGGCAATGACTGGCCCTTGCAGATGATTGTGAGGTAGCTGGTATTTCCATACCTCTGTTGCACAAAGGCTCTGGCAGAACATTAATGATTAATAATGCTCACAGCCTCTCACAGAGTTACACTGGCCTCTCTGTGTCTCAGTCACTGAAGTAGAAAATGTGAAGGAGTGATATATCCAGGGTGGGGGCAGCCCACACAGCAGATGAATTAGAAGTGCAGCCCAGAAGTCTTGGCATCTTCACGCCTTGCTCTAACCACTATAACTTCCTTCCTTATTTTTGAATTGCTTGTGGAGAGAGCAAAAAAAGTAATGGGCTGTCTTAAAAACCAGAATGTGGTATGAAAGGCTTTACAGACTTCCTTCTTCATATTTTTTTACTTCCCTCTATTTCAAAAAATAACAACTTTCTGGTTTGATGACAATCTGTGGCATTTCAGGACTTCCCTTCCTAATTCTCATTTGACAGAGCCATTTCCTGGAATCAGCGTTGGCTCAGCAGCACAGCATATATCTGAAAGGGGCATCCATCAAATATTTTTGTCTTTTAAAATTTAGCCTGCAGTAAGTATAATGGTTCTGCATTTGCTAAGATAGAGAATTGGCTTCTAAAAGCAAATAGTTTAAAGAAGAAATGCTGATCGTTTTGTTTCTTCAAATCTGTAACATTACTACTTTTTTCCTTGTTTGTTGACTTGGTAGCCATGCAAATAATTCTCCTCTGCCCATCGAAAGATGTCATTAAGCACATGAATAGGCCGGGCATGGTGGCTCATGCCTGTAATCCCAGCACTTTGGGAGGCCAAGGTGGGCAGATCATGAGGTCAGGAGATCGAGACCATCCTGGCTAACACGGTGAAACCCCAACTCTACTAAAAATACAAAAAATTAGCCAGATGTGGCGGCCTGCGCCTGTAGTCCCAGCTACTCGGGAGGCTGAGGCAGGAGAATGGCGTGAACCTGGGAGGCAGAGCTTGCAGTGAGCTGAGATCGTGCCACTGCACTCCAGCCTGGGTGAGAGAGCGAGACTCCGTCTCCAAAAAAAAAAAAAAAATTGAACATGAATAGGTTGGCTGGGCGCAGTGGCTCATGCCTGTAATCCCAGCACTTTGGGAGGCCAGAGCAGGCAGATCACCTGAGGTTAGGAGTTCGAGACCAGCCTGGCCAACATGGTGAAACCCCATCTCTACTAAAAATACAAAAATTAGCCAAGCATGGTGGCGGGCCTTTGTAATCCTAGCTACTCCAGAGGCTGAGGCAGGAGAATCACTTGAATGGGGAGGCGGAGGTTGCAGTGAGCCGAGATTGTGCCACTGCACTCCAGCCTGGGCGAAAGAGCGAGACTCTGTCTCAAAGAAAAAAAAAAAAAAAAAAGAACATGAATAGGCAAGCCACAGACAGAAAAAAAATTGTAAAATACATATCTGAAGTATGTATGTATACTGTAGTATGTTTATATAAATATATATTTATATAGAATTGTAAATATATAAATATATAGAGAATTTATATATATTTATATGTATATATGTAGATATATATAAATATATATAGAACTGACTCAGTAATAAAAAAATATAGCCAACCTTTTTTTTCTCCTCCCCCAAGACAGGGTTTTCTTGCTCTGTTGCCCAGGCTGTGGTCTACTTCTAAGTTTTCATCTGAAAGAAATGAAAACATCTCTACAAAAGCTATACAAGCCTGATAGTGTAAAACTGGAAACAACCAGGTGTCCATCGATAGGAGAATGGATAAACAAAGTGTGGCAATAACAAGGAACAACCCATTATACACACAACATGGATGAACTCAAAAACATTGTGCTGCATGAAAGAAATCAGACACAAAAGAAAAAATACCCTATTACTCCATCTATATAAAGTTCAAAACAAGGTAGAACTTATCTATGATGATAAAAGTCAGAATAGTCATTGCTGGAGGGTGGGGAATTGACTGGGAAGGGAACTTCTGTGATGGTGGAAATGTTCTGTATTTTGACTGTGGAGGGGTATACATTTGCCAAAACTGATGGAAGATAAACAGTACCTTTAATCCGTGAGTTTCAGGCTGGGCATGGTGGTTTACGCCTGTAATTCCAGCACTTTGGGAGGCCAAGGTGAGAGGTTTTCTTGAGTCCAGGAGTTTGAGACCAGCCTGGGCAACATAGCAAGACTCTGTCTCTACAAAAATAAAAATCAAAATTTTAAAAAATCTGTGCATTTCACTGTATGTAAGTTTTGATGCCAAGTCAAGGGAGGAGAGTACCCTGGGAAAGATGGAAATGACCGAGCCATTGGCCACTCATCCTTCTCCCCTGCTGTCAATGCACGAATCCTGATGTGGAGAGAGGGCCACAAACTGCATTTAGCCCCTATTGGAACAGGGCAGGTGCAGAAGCAAGCAGCGCCTTGTGGCAGAGGAGGCCTGTCCTGAATAGCTGTGAAATAAGTCCCATTGCCCATTGAAGTATCCCTGGTGCATAAGGCTCACATTTTTTTTTTTTTTAAATAATTGGAATTTGCTTCATTTTATCATAAGGACTGGCCTGTCTGCCTCAGAGGCAGCCTTCAGAATAATAGCAAATTGTGCTACTTGGACTCAGTGTACTTGGGGATGTACAGTGGAACTTGATAATTAGTAAAATGAAAGACATTCTCATTTATAAGAGTTGTAAACTCTTCATGTCTAGTTAACAGCATACAGAATTACCAAGAAATAAATATGATTCTGCATCAGCTTTTCCAATGGAAAAGAGCAATAAATTGAGTGTTTTTTAGAGAGTTCAAAACCAGCTGTAGAAGAAAAACTTCTCCATCGTGGCCTTCCCTCTGTCCTAAAGCCAGACTTTCATCATTTGTTTTTGTTTTTGTTTTGAGACGGAGTTTCACTCTCGTTGCCCAGGCTGGAGTGCACTGGTGCTATCTTGGTTCACTGCAACCTGCGCCTTCTGGGTTCAAGTGATTCTCCTGCTTCAGCCTCCCGAATAGCTGGGATTACAGGCATGTGCCACCACACCTGGCTAATTTTTTTGTATTTTTAGTAGAGACGGGGTTTCACCGTGTTGGTCAGGCTGGTCTTGAACTCCTGACCTCAAGTGATCCACCCGCCTTTGCCTACTCCCAAAGTGCTGGGATTATGCGCATGAGCCACCATCCCAGGCTGATCATTATTTTTGAAAACTAGCCTCAGGCTGTCTTAATGACTAGGTCCAGCTGACCTAAATTGAGTCCACAGCCTTGCCCATTTCAGTTTATCTCCAAGCCATAATGTGTGGATAATTACTGAAGTGGTCATGTGGGTCATTGAGGAATATCAGGAACTTAAACAGTGGCCTTCAACCCTTAGTGTGGTGCTAGTGAAATGCAAATACTGGGACCCTGTTCCCTGAGAATCTTGGGGTCAGGGAAGTAACCCTAGAGTTTGCATTTCTAATAACCTTTGGGGATTCTAAAGCAAGTGGTTCTTAGCACTGAAAAACACTAAAAAATATAGCAGGTGTTTGGGGGAGAAGGGGGAAAGAGGAATTCATTCTTGGTATTTATCAGGGACTGTCAGGGGCCATAGCTCCCCAAAAACGGGAACCATGCTTACTCTCTGTATCCCTGGCATCAGCATGGTTGCTAGCACTGAGTAAGAATGTAAGACATTTTGAGTGAGTAAATTAATTAAAACAAATGGATAAATGACCTACACATAGGATGCTATCAAATACAACTCTCTTCAGGTACTTTGATGTTATAAAAAGGATTGCACATGTAGAAAATCTTTATTATGAATAAATAAGAAACATGTTAAGTGACAACAGTAGCAGAGATAAAACAGCACATGTTCAAAATTAGGGAAGTCAGTGAGGCAGGAGGATTGCTTGAGCTCAGGTGTTCAGGGGTGCTGTGAGTTACGATCATGCCACTGCACTCCAGCCTGATTACAGTGAGACCTTGTCTCTTAAAAAAAGAAGCAGCAGCAGCCAAGAGACTGATATTGATTAAGTCAAATTGGTTATCAGGGATTTTTTTTTAACATCAAAATCATGCAGATGCATAATTTGAAAAGTCAGAATGTACTATACAATTGCCTGACTCAGTCCAGGGCCCACTTGCCAGGGGCATTCACTTTAAACTCTTAGCTGTTTCTTTTGGTATTTTTGTCCATATTGTAAAATTCTGTGCTTAGGTTGGTCATGGTGGTTCATGCCTGTAATCCCAATGCTTTGAGAGGCTGGGGCAGGTGGATCACCTGAGGTCAGGAGTTCGAGACCAGCCCAGTCAACATGGGGAAACCCTGTCTCCACTAAAAATACAAAAATTGGCCGGGCGCAGTGGCTGTCATGCCTGTAATCCCAGCACTTTGGGAGGCCAGGGCGGGCAGATCACCTGAGGTCAAGAGTTCGAGACCAGCCTGACCAACATAGAGAAACCCTGTCTCTACTAAAAATACAAAAAATTAGCCAGGCATGGTGGTGCATGCCTGTGATCCCAGCTACTCGGGAGGTTGAGGCAGGAGAATCGCCAGAACCCAGGAGGTGGAGGTTGCGGTGATCCGAGTTTGCGCCAGGGCATTCCAGCCTGGGCAACAAGAGCGAAACTCCATCTCAAAAAAAAAAAATTAGCTGGGCATGGTGGCATGTGCCTGTAATCCCAGCTACTCGGGAGGCTGAGGCAGGAGAATCGCTTGAATCCAGAAGGTGGAGGTTGCATTGAGCCAAGATCACACCACTACACTCTAGCCCAGGCAACAGAGTGAGAATTCGTCTCAAAAAAAAAAAAAAAAAAAAAAAAGTGCTTATTGTACTGCTATTTCTTTATTTATCATTATTTATTGACTTCCTCTTCACTCTAGCTTTTTTTTTTTTTTTTTTGAAGACAGAGTTTCATTCGTATCACCCAGAGTGAGGTGCAATGGCATGATCTCGGCTCACTGCCCCCTCCGCCTCCAGGGTTCAAGCGAGTCTCCTGCTTCAGCCTCCTAAAGTAGCGGGGATTACAGGCACCTGCCACCACGCCCAGCTAATTTTTTTTCTTTTTTTTTTTTTTTTTTTTGTATTTTTCTATGAAACAGGGTTTCACCATGTTGGCCAGGCTAGTCTCGAACTCCTAACCTCAGGCAATCCACCTGCCTTGGCCTCCCAAAGTGCCGGGATTGCAGGCGTGAGCCACCATGCCTGGCCATCGCTCTAGTTTTTAAAATGTACTAATTCCTGGCTCACACCTATAATCCCAGTGCTTTGGGAGTTCAAGGCAGGAGGATTGCCTGAGGCCAGGAGTTTGAGACCAGCCTGGGCAACATAGTGAGACCTTCGTCTCTTAAAAAGAAAAAAAAGGCCAGGCGCGGTGGCTCACGCCTGTAATCTCAGCACTTTGGGAGGCCAAGGCGAGTGGATCACCTGAGGTCAGGAGTTCGAGACCAGCCTGGCTAACATGGTGAAACCCTATCTGTACTTAAAATACACACAAAAAATTTAGCCGGGCGTGGTGGCGAGCACCTGTAATCCCAGGTACTTGGGAGGCTGAGGCAGGAGAATCGCTTGAACCCTAGAGGTAGAGGTTGCAGTGAGCCAAGAATGCTCCATTGCACTCCAACCTAGGTGACAAGAGTATTTTGACTCTGTCTCAAAATAATAATAATAGGCCGGGCGCGGTGGCTCAAGCCTGTAATCCCAGCACTTTGGGAGGCCGAGGCGGGTGGATAACAAGGTCAGGAGATCGAGACTATCCTGGCTAACATGGTGAAACCCCGTCTCTACTAAAAATACAAAAAACTAGCCGGGCGCGGTAGCGGGTGCCTGTAGTCCCAGCTACTTGGGAGGCTGAGGCGGGAGAATGGCGTGAACCCGGGGGGCGGAGCTTGCAGTGAGCCGAGATCGCGCCACTGCACTCCAGCCTGGGAGACACAGTGAGACTCCGTCTCAAAAAAAAAAAAAAAAAATAATAATAATAATAATTTGGCATTGACCTGATTATCCGGTATTGTTCACTACTCAGCCATGGCATGGACTATTTTTATATTTCCTTTCATGTATATATGTGTATATTTGATTGGCTGGATGATTTTCTGTCCCTATCACAAATTTTTTTTCCAAACTCTTCAACAAAGCCATAAAATCCTTCCGAATACTCTTTCTACCATACTTTATATTCGACTATAGTGTATACTATTCTACTATATTCTATAATTTGTCAGTCCCATCCTTCCCCTTCTGTCCCATTTCCCATAACATCCCTCTGGAGCCTTCCATCCTCCTGCACAAGTCTGGGCTCTTTGTTCTCTTTGCTTTCTGTACAGCTGTTGTTCTGGGACTGCCTTTTTTTCCTCTTTGTGGAGCTCTGTTTCTTGGATTCCATGTCTTCCTCTTCCAGGTTTATTCCCCTGTTTTGATAGAACTCATCCTCTGATAACTTCCTCAGGAAAAGGTTTATGGGAGCTAAATTTTTGAAACTTTGCATGTCTGGAAATGATTTTTTTCTCCCTTCACATGTTATTTGTGGTTTTCTGGGTATAGCGTTATAGGTGGAAAATGCTTTCGTCAGTCTTCTAGCTTCTAATGTTGAGAAATCTGAAGCCATGTGGATGTCTTGAATCTGTATATATGACCTCATTTAAACCCTCTCTTTGGAAGATTTTAGGCTCTTCTTTTTATCCCTGACATTCCTACCAGGCACCATGGTCCCCAGCGGTAAGAAGCACCAGTTCCTTTTTGCATCTTTTTCCAGCTGCTGTTGGTCGCCTTACCTGTTCACTGTGCTTCCCAGCTCAGACCACTGAACGAGAGAGGAAGTTTGTGTCTGCATAATTCTCTTACCTTGCCATGGCAGGATGTGACAACTTTAGGGAGTGGCCATCTTTTCTGCAGCTTAGCTTGCTGCCTGTAGCAAATTTGTACACCTAAATTAATTCTTTCTGGCAGATTCTGACAAGGAGTTGTTCAGTTGACTGAGTATTGAGTGAGGTAATTGCTCCAATTATGTCCATCCACTGTTGGTTTTTAGCTTCCAGAGTGGACTAAGGCATTGCTCCTGGCTGATAACGTGGTAGTGTACATGACTTTAAAACTAGCCCTCCAAAACCAAACAAACAAAAGCAACCCGGCTGCAGTGTAGCCAGTGACAAGGGGAAAAACTCATTTGGCACACCAGAGTCTTTCAGTAGATCCCCTGATTTGGTTGTTATAGAGCTTCATTTTCACGTAAAATGACTCCAGTATCACTTTTTGATCATAAAAAGTCATAAAATGACTCCAATATCACAAAATTCTGTTTTCATGGACCAAAAAACAAAGAAAAATTTGTCCAGACTTCTCCTTAATTCTGTTCCTTATTTGTTTGTCAACTAAGATATCTTAAACCCTGTACCTCAGATTACGGTTTATGACAAAATCATTGAACATTCTGCAGGCTCTCATGAGAGGTGCCTAAGCCAGCCTAGGACAAATTCTAGGCTATTGACAGCCATTCAAGAATGTCTGTTGCAATTAATAAATGGTTCCCTGTGCTTGCTCTGAAATACTTAGTTCCCCTGTAGAAAACCTAGCTAGCTTGAGTAGCAACTAA
The DNA here is from genome assembly GCF_008728515.1 of Papio anubis. Lineage (NCBI taxonomy): Eukaryota > Metazoa > Chordata > Mammalia > Primates > Cercopithecidae > Papio > Papio anubis. The sequence goes on from NC_044993.1 coordinate 14,732,139, forward strand.
GAGGTTAGCCAATGCGGAGTTGTTACTTTAATCAGTATCACTTCACTGGGATTTATGTGTGACGTTGATATGGTTTCCCAAGATCCATACATTCTTTCAACAAATGTTTTTTGAGTGCCTACCAAGTGCCAGGCACCATGCCAGGTGCTTGGGTTATATCAGTGAACAAAATAGACATTTGTTCCAGCCATTGTAGAGTTTCCACTACAGCAGAGAAATAGACAGTAAAAGAATAAGCATAACAAATAAATCATGGGGTACATTAGAAAATGCTAAGTGTGACAGAGAAAAGACAATCAGAGGAGGGGAGGAGGATCAGGTATGTGGGATGAAGAGGAAGCTTGCAGTATTAAATGAGATGGTCAGCGTAAGCCTCACTGAGAAATGGAGATTTGACCAAAGACTTGAAGGAGGTCAGGAAGTTAGCCAAGGTGATAACTGGGCAGAGAGTCATTGGGGAGAAGGGGTAGCTTGAGGCAAGGCCTGTAAGGTGGATGCATGCTTGAAGGGGACTGTACAAGGGGCTGTACTAGGAGAGGGGGTCTGGGAGGTAAGGACTCGACAGATGTTGTCCCCTACAACTAAGATGTGCAAGGCTATAAGCAGAGCAGAGTAGGGCACTCAAAGCTGTTGGGTATATAAAGCTGGAGTTAGAGTCTGGGCTGAAGGTAAGACATTTGGGGGTCATAGGCATACAAATAGTATTTAAACCATGGGACTGGATGCAGTCACCCAAAGAGTGGGTATAGATGGAGAAAAGTTCAAGGACTTTTTCCATGCTAGAAGACTCCCAGATGCCGTCAAAGAATCTCAAATTAACAATCAGACAAGTCCAAATAGCAGGCCATTTTACAGGTAGGGGGACTGTTCTTGATTAAAGGACATCAGCTTTTCTTGGCTTGAAATTTCTCAAAATTAAAAGTTTGTGGGGAAAGAAGCCATCTAAATTTAAAATACACTTTGCTGCCAAAGATGACTTAGCCTCAGACAAAGAACAAGCAACTTCTAAGTCCCAGATCCACTAATCTTTCCTAGCAGCAGCAATTTTTTTTTTTTTTTTTTTTTTGAGACAAAGTCTCACTCTGTCGCCCAGGATGTAGTGCAATAGCATGATCTCAACTCACTGCAACCTCCACCTCCCAGGTTCAAGTGATTCTCCTGCCTCAGACTCCTGAGTAGCTAGGATTACAGGCGCCTGCCACCACCACTCCTGGCTAATTTTTGTATTTTTAATAGAGACGGGGTTTCACCATGTTGGCCAGGCTGGTCTCAAACTCCTGACCTCAGGTGATCCACCTGCCTTGACCTCCTAAAGTGCTGGGATTATAGGCATGAGCCACTGTGCCTGGCCAGCAACAGCAATTTTTAAAATTTCTTTCTGGATTCTAGAGTGAGTTTTTTTCATAACACGAGGATAAGAGTGAGGACGACGGGAGGTATTGATGATCGGCTGTGCACCAGGCATTATGCTAAGTGCATTCACACACATCTCAGTGCCTATTGCCTTATTCTGGACTTCTCTATCCCACCTTGTCCCCGTGGCAAATTCTTTCTCATCCTTCAACTCTCAGACACCTCCCCCACCCTCTCTATAGCTTTCCCCATCTCAGACTCATGCTCTACTGCACTTCCTGTGTAGTGGTTTTCTCCTAATGTAATTGCTTGTTTGTGTATCTGTCTCTTGTGACTAAATTAAATGAGGGCAAGAAATCTGTCTATCTCCAGTGGCCAAAAAAGAGTCTGGCACACTGAAGGCACTCAAGGATAAGGGCTGAGTTGATGAATATCTCATTTAATCATCACCCTGCAAAGTAGTTCTTATTATCTTCATTTTACTAATTGGTTACTTATTTGAGCCTCAGAGAAATTAACTTGCCCAGAGTAAAAATAAATACAGCCACACACCACTTGTGTGTTCATGGTGATGCTGGTGTTAACAAACCTACCATGCTGCCAGTCATATAAAATAGAATAAACAGCTATGTTACTGTTTTATGTATTTATAGTGTACTTATTCTTCTTCTTCTTCTTTTTTTTTTTTTTTTTTTTTTGAGACAGAGTTTCGCTCTTGTTGCCCAGGCTGGAGTGCAATGGCATGATTTCGGCTCACTGCAACTTCCACCTCCTGGGTTCAAGCAGTTCTCCTTCCTCAACCTCTAGAGTAGCTGGGATTACAGGCGCGTGCCACCAGGCCCGGCAAATTTGTATTTTTGGTAGAGATGGGGTTTCACCATGTTAGTCAGGCTGGTCTTGAATTCCTGACCTCAGGTGATCCACCTGCCTCAGCCTTCCCAAGTGCTGGGATTACAGGTGTGAACCACCTCACCGGCCCTATAGTATACTTTTAATTGTTATTTTAGAGTGTATTCCTTCTACTTGTTAAAAAAAAAAAAAAAAAGTTAACGTAAAACAGCCTCAGGCAGGTCCTTCAGGAAGGATTCCATATGAAAGCATTGTTGTCATAGGGGATGGCAGCTCCAGACCTGTTGTTGCTCTTGAAGACTTTCCAATGGGACAAAGTAAGGAGGTGAAAGACAGTGATATTGATGATCCTGACCCTGTATAGGCCTAGACTAATGTGTGTGTTTGTCTTAGTTTTTTTTTTTTTAATGGTAAAAAGTAAAAACAATGAAAACATTTTAAAATAGAAAAAACCTTATGGAAACAGGATATAAAGTTTTTCTACAGCTGTGCTGTTTTAAGCTAAGCATTACCACAAAACAGTCAAAAAGTTTTAAAAGGGCCGGGCGCGGTGGCTCAATCCTGTAATCCTAGCACTTTGGGAGGTCGAGATGGGCAGTTCACGAGGTCAGGAAATCGAGACCATCCTGGCTAACACAGTAAAACTCCGTCTCTACTAAAAAATACAAAAAAAAAAAAAACTAGCTGGGCGAGGTGGCGGGCGCCTGTAGTCCCAGCTACTCCGGAGGGTAAGGCAGGAGAATGGCGTGAACCTGGGAGGCGGAGCTTGCAGTGAGCTGAGATCCGGCCACTGCTCTCCAGCCTGGGTGACAGAGCGAGACTCCGTCTCAAAAAAAAAAAAAAAAAAAGTTTCAAAAGATTAAAAAATTTATAAAGTTACAGTAAGCTAAGGTTAAATTTTTATTGAAGAAAGAAAAAAATTTTTAAATAAATGTATTGTAGCCTAAGTGTACAGAGGTTATAAAATCCCACAGTAGTGTGCAGTAATGTCCTTGGCCTTGACATTCACTCACCACTCATTCACTGACTCACCCAGAGCAACTTCCAGTCCTGCAGGCTCCATTCATGGTAAACGTCCTATACAGCTGTACCATTTTTTTATCTTTTATGCACAGGTTAAGTATCCCTTACCCAAAATGCATGGGACCAGAAACATTTCAGATTTGGGATTTTTTTTTTTTTTAATATTTGTATTTTACTTAGTACTTGAGCGTCCCAAATCTGGAAATTCAAAATTCGAAATGTTCCTCTGAGTGTCATGTCAGTGCTCAAAATGTTTTGGATTTTGGAACATTTTGGATTTCAGATTTTTGGGTTTAGGATGCTCAACTGTACCATATTTTTACTGTACCTTTTCTAGGTTTCGATGTGTTTAGGCACACAGATACTTACCATTGTGTTACAGTTGCCTACTGTACTTAGTACAGTAACATGCTATACAGATTTGTAGCCTAGGAGCAATCAACTTTACCATACAATGTAAGCGTGTAGTAAGCTATACTATCTAGGTTTGTGTAAGTACACTCTATGATGTTGGCACAGCAATGAAGTCACCTAACACATTTCTCAGAACACAAGCAACACATGACTATAAATAAAAATTGATTAAGCAGAAGGGACAGGTTTCTACACTGACTGCAAAGCCACTGTACCCAAGTGCTTTAAAAACACAGATCCGAAATACTGTTGGTTATATCTGGGACTTCACTTTTCAAGCAATGCTCAGATATTCTAATATTCCTGTGTAAAAACTAGATTTCTGATTCTTCTTACAAAATGTATGCATGACCATCATGTAGAAAACAAATTAGGAAAGTTTAAATGTGTTTCCTATAGGAGGCTGTGATAGATACCAATTGAGAGATGTGTTGTTTCTTCTGGATGCTTATATATAATCTTAAATTTATGGTTTAAACAGGGGTGTCCAAGGGAGAAAATAAGACCAGTCATGGGTTCTTAGTTTCTATATCTGGGTGGGCCAATAAAGCCCCTTCCTCACCCCTCTTTTCCGCTTATCACTACAGACAGAAACTAAAAAACATGGCTTCAGGCTGCTAAAAGCCCAAAACAATAACAACAGAATAAGGCAAGTTGGACAAGGTTGGTTTAAAGTATTGCCTGAGAGAGGGGTAAATCTGTTGAAGCAGAAAGTAGTAGTTGCCAAGAGTTGGTTGGGGGAATGAAGAGTAACTGCTACTGGATATAAGGGGCTTTTTGGCAGTAGTGACAATTTTCTAAAATGAGATTGTGGTAATGAATATACTAAAAACCACTGAGTTGTACCATTTTAAATAGGTGAAATCTTTAGAATGTGGATTACATCTCAGTAAAGCTATTATAAAAGTATTAGCCAGACTGGGCGCTGTGGCTCACACCTGTAATTCCAGCACTTTGGGATGCCGAGGTAGGAGGATCCCTTGAGCCCAGGAGTTCAGGATCAGCCTGAGCAACATAGTGAGACCTTGTCTTATAATAATAATAATAATAAATTAAAATATTAAAGTATTAGCTGCTAGCTGAGTGAGGCATGATGACATGTGCCTGTGAGTCCCAGCTACTCAGGAAGCTGAGGCAGGAGGATGACTTGTGCCCAGGACTTCAAAACCAGCAAGATCCCATCTCTTAAAAAAAAAAAATGCTAGCTGAGAATAAGAAATAATAAGTCATCAGATTTTCCAGCATTCTTCCAGAGTACAAGTAAATTTAGTAGCTTATATTTAGGTTCTTGTTGCTCTTCATTCTTAGAGGGAACTCTTCCTTGGTGTGACTGAGGTCATGTTTTTGGATTTTGTTCTTTTATTTGCATGAGTCTCCCTCCTTTCAGTTGTTTCATTCACATGAGACCATCAGTGTCCCATATTCTGAGCCCCGTTCCTTCATCTGAACACTGAGAACAATGAACACGCTCATGCAATCCTTGCAGAGTTACCAGCTGAGCCTCTCTGTGACTGGAAGGCCATAACAAAGCCACTGGTCCCCCAGGAGAGGGTGTTAGTCACACAGTCTCACAGTTTGGGGTGAGGAGCGCCAGGTCAGAGGCCTTGCTCTCACAGCAGGGAGATCGTGATGCCAAGTTTCCCAAAACAAATGAATAATACACAGGGAAGAATCAAGGAATAGAAGGGTCTGCCCTACTTTCGTTGATTGCACTTGATTTTTTTTCTTTTTTTAACTAGTATTCCTTCAGTCTATGCTGGCAGAGCCAGCCAGCTTTGTTTCAACAGACCTTCGTCTGCCAGCCAGTGAATGCTAAAGCATCTCTTTCAAACTTTTTGGCCTTCAATCATAGTTATACATTTTACATTATGACCCAGTGTGAGTCATGGTCACATAAAAGCGCATGCTCCGAGGGGTTCTCAGAATGCAAAGAAACTGGACTTGTTCAAGGGTTTGTACATCACCTAGCAGTAGGGATGGGTGACATGAACCTTGGAGGACAAACTACATTTCTGAATGAAAAGGCTGTTTTAGCCACCCCTGGCTAGCAGATTAAGGAAAGAAATTCTACTTACTGTTTTTTCTTGCTCTAGAGATGAAGGATGGGAATTCTTTTTGATGGTCAGTGATGCCATGGGTAAAAATCTTTCATTTGTTAAAGAGAAACAATGTTGTGGTTTACAGATGGCTCAGCTGTGGTTAGCATCTATGAAAACCATTTCCTGTATGCAGTAAAAAGAAAGTTTTCTGCTTTCAGTATCAAACTACGTGAGAACGAATATTTCTTTGTTGAAATCCCTTGCATTGCCTTAGCAGAGTGACACTTAGGGCTCATGCTTAAGTAACCCCATTCTTGTGATCACCCTTGTATAGATTGCTTCCTAAGGGCTCTTTAAATCCTGGATTGTGAGGGGTGGCACCACAGGGGGAACGCTGATGATGTCGTATCCCAGCTTTGTAAGGAGAGGTGGGAGCTGCCTCTGGAGGAAGAGAGGCAGGTTGGGATCTGAGCTTCATTAAGTTTCCCATTGATGTTAGTAGAATTGTGGCCTGTAGGAAGCCAGAGATGCTACCCTGGCAACTAAATGAGCAAGCGATGTTGTGGATGCCACTGAGAAAATAGACTTGGGAGTCAGGACCCTAGCAGGAGTGCCAAGTGCTGAAAAATGACCTTCACCACTTCAGCCTCCTGTAATGCAAGGACCATAAAGCACGCTCTCCTCCAACCCCAGACATAACTTTGAGATGTCAAGAATCACAGCTGTGTCCAATGTCTATCTCTCGTCCTTATTTGGAATTTTGCATGCTTATTTAGCAGCAGTGAGAAGTTTGGGCCTGGGCATGGCGGCTCACACCTGTAATTCCAGCACTTTGGGAGGCCGAGGTAGGCAGATCACAAGGTCAAGAGATTGACACCATCCTGGCCAACATGGTGAAACCCAGTCTCTACTAAAAATACAAAAATTAGCTGGGCATGGTGGCATGTGCCTGTAGTCCCAGCTACTTGGGGGTCTGAGGCAGGAGAATCGCTTGAACCGGGGAGGCAGAGGTTGCAGTGAGCCGAGATCGCGCCACTGCACTCCAGTTTGGCAACAGAGACTTCATCTCAAAAAAATAAATAAGTTTGGTATTGAGAGGGAGTAATTTTGCAAAATGTGTTCAGCTCATATGAGTTTCATTTAAAACCGTGTGCTTAATGTGCCTACTCATTTCTAGAAAGGGGCAGGCATGGCTCGTTTTAAGAGAGGTGTCTATGATGTAAGGAATTATTTCTGATTTGACTGAGGACACCCCTGTATCCTGAAACTTTAGCCTGGTCTCAACCTGAGAGGTGCCCAAGAATTGAAAATTTATGTTAACATCCTCAGGTTTCGTTATGAAGAGACAGAGACTTGCATCCGTGGGAGAAAAAAGAAAGCTGAATGTCTAAAAGCAGGATGCTGATGTTTAAGAAAGCATGCCAACTCCCTAATCAGCAGTCAGCCAAACAACCCACCACTGAGGCACACTGATCCTCTGCCCAGTGCTTTGTCTGTCCTGTTGACTTAGTTGGAGAGATGTGCTATTTGCCTGGCCATGTTGTCCCTGATGGGAACGATCAGAGGAGTGTTCATGAGAATGTGTGGCTCCAGACCGGCACAGACCAGTCACAGTCACAGCACAGCACAGCACAGCACAGTTCTCCTTGAAAGGGGTCATTGACTTTTTTTTTTTTTTTTTTTTTTTTTTTGGTGATACGGAGTCTTGCTCTGTTGCCCAGGCTGGGGTGCAGTGGTGCACTGGAGTGCAGTGGCACAATCTCGGCTCACTGCAACCTCTGCCTCCCAGGTACAAGCAATTATCCTGCCTCAGCCTCCTGAGTAGCTGGGATTACAGGCGTGCACCACCATGCTTGACTAAGTTTTTGTATTTTTTTAGTAGAGACAAGGAATCTCACCATGTTGGCCAGCCTGGTCTCCAACTCCTGAACTTAGGTAATCCGCCCACCTCGGCCTCCCAAAGTGCTGGGATTAAGGGGTGAGCCACCACACCTGGCCAGGTCATTGACTTTTAATGCCAGATGCTCACTACGCCTCAGCTTTTTTTGGCCTCTGCAGCTGTAACTGGTGGTAGCCCATATGGAACCAGTATCTGGAAAATAAGCTGTGTCTTCCTCTGTTGAGCTCCCAGGGTTCTGCATAAAGAAAGATGTCATTATGGTCTTTGTTAGAAGCTGTATTTAATAATTCCTTTAAAATTGTGTCTCAGAAATGTAAATTGTCTGTATTGGTCAGTAAATTATTCTCCCCAGCTGTGTGTAATCATACAAATTAAAGCGACAGCAGTTTGCACCTCAGGGGCAAAGCATCTCCTCCCCAGGCAGAATCTAGTTTCCATTACACTCCACATTTCCTCCTTGGAGAGCCCCCTGGCCTTCTTTACTCCCACACTGCTGTGAAATGGTGGAGTGTCCTTCTCTGCTTTGCCAGGACTCCCCCACCATGGGAGTGGTTCAAAGAAGGAAATTGCTAGAGCAGAGGCGGGAAGGGCTTGCAGCATTATCTCTTTCCCGGGGAGGAGATGAAACCACATTTGCGTGGACAAAGGGGAAGGGAAACTCAGAAGTATTATTTCCTTAGAGGTCTGGTGGCAGGTCAGAAGAGGTTTTCTTTGCTGCTGACTCCATGTCATTTAACCCTCATGCGTACCAGGCACCAGGCCTTGAGAAGAGTCTCCACTCATCTAGGTGAGGGCCTCCATATTGACCAGAGAGGCCTCTGTCCTCACCACTTGCCTGTCCAATCTAGGACTCTGCTGAAGATCCCATAGCCCTTTGCCTTTTCTCTAGTTAACTGCTCTTTTACTTTTTAAAGACTTTTTTACAGCTAGAGCTTTACTCTCCTTTGGGGATTTCCTGAATATTTGTATATTTGTCCTTCAAATAGGACTTTTTTTTTTTTTTTTTTTTTGAGACAGGGTCTCATCCTGTTACCCAGTCTGGAGTGCAGTGGCACAATAACAGCTTTCTTCAGTCTTGAACTCCTAGGCTCAAGCGATCCTCCCTCCCTGGCCTCCCAAAGTGCTCGAATTATAGGTGTGAGCCAGCACACTGCCTGGCCTTTCAAATAGGATTCTTTTTTTTTTTTTTTTTTTTAAGACAGAGTCTCGCTCTGCCGCCCAGGCTGGAGTGCAGTGGCGTGATCTTGGCTCACTGCAAGCTCCGCCTCCCGGGTTCATGCCATTCTCCTTTTTTTTTTCTTTTTTTCTTTTTTTTTTTTGAGATCTGAGTCTACTGTCAGCCCAGGCTGGAGTGCAGGGCCGGATCTCAGCTCACTGCAAGCCTCACCTCGGTTTACTACCCTCCTGCCTCAGCCTCTCCCCGAGTAGCTGGGACTACAGGCTCTCACCACCTCACCGCTAGTTTTTGTATTTTTTAGTAGAGACGGGTTTCACTGTGTTAGCCAGATGGCTCCCCGACCCTGACCTCGCGGGATCCTACTCGTCCTCGCCTCCCAAAGTGCTGGGATTACAGGCTTGAGCCACCGTTCGCCCCATGCCATTCTCCTGCCTCAGCCTCCCGAGTAGCTGGGACTACAGGCGCTCGGCCACTCCTCGCCCGGCTAGTTTTTGTATTTTTTAGTAGAGACGGGGTTTCACCGTGTCAGCCAGGATGGTCTCTCATCTCCTGACCTGCAGATCCGGCCTCGCCTCGGCCTCCCAAAGTGCTGGGATTACAGGTTTGGAGCCACTACCTCGCCAGGATTCTTTACTATTAATTCACTCTAGTCTGTCTGTAGACATAACCAAAGACGTTATAGAGTGAGGCGTAAGAAGTAAGAAGCGGTCAGAACTTCCTGAACTTCCTGAGGGTATTATCCCACATATTTTACATGAATTACAAATTAATTACAGAGGGAAAATATACCTTTACAAGTGAGAGTTCTGGCAGTCAGAACCTTACCAAAGGGATCACACTTGGCATCGCCAGGATGGGCTGACCTGACACTAGTGCCCCGATGATAGTTCAGTAAGAAGTACCCAACCTCATCTTTTTAGCATCCTTGGCAAAAATATTTAACCTGAATCTGGTCATAGGAAACAGACAAATCCAATGAGCAACATTCTGTATGTCAACCAGACTGGACTCTTAAAAATGAACAAGACACCGAAGACCAAAAATCAAAACAACAAAACCAAAGGCAAGAGACTGCTAGATTACAAGATTAAAAGAGACTAAAGAAACTTTCAAATGTGATGCATGATGGGAGAGAATGGGGAGCAACTGACAAGGCCATTTTGGGAGGTGCATTGAAGGAAATTTGAACCTGGACTTTATATTGGACTATATATTGTGTCATTATATCAATGTTAAATTTTTTGGGTGTATGTTGGAAAGTGTCCTTGGGAGACACATGCTAAAGTGTGTAGAGGTGAAGTGATGCAATGACTGTACACAGCCACAAAAAAGTAAATTTATTTTTTATTTTTTTATTTTTTTTGAGACAGAGTCTCGCTGTCGCCCAGGCTGGAGTGCAGTGGCCGGATCTCAGCTCGCTGCAAGCTCCGCCTCCCGGGTTGACGCCATTCTTCTGCCTCAGCCTCCCGAGTAGCTGGGACTATAGGCGCCCGCCACCTCGCCCGGCTAGTTTTTTGCATTTTTTAGTAGAGACGGGGTTTCACCGTGTTAGCCAGGATGGTCTCGATATCCTGACCTCGTGATCCGCCCGTCTCGGCCTCCCAAAGTGCTGGGATTACAGGCTTGAGCCACCGCGCCTGGCTAAAAAGTAAATTTATATATAGAAAGAAAAGTTATATGTGGCAAAATGTTAACAATTGAATCTAAGTGAAGCATATTTAGATAAATAGTGGTTCTGTTTTCAACTTTTCTTTCAGTTTGACATTTTTCAAACTATAAAGTTGGGGGGAATTTCGCACCAGACCATACTGGAATTCCTCACCAGAGCATAATGGAATTCTTGTACATAACCCTTCCGAGTTACCACCTTAAGGTTACAAAAACAAAGAAGAAAAAGCAAGAGCCAGCCTCAAGGCTGATTAATGCCAGCACCCATTTCTCATTATTGAATATCATTATTATAAATTGCTCTGCTAGGAAACTCTTCTCTTTTTTTTTTTTTTTTTGAGATAGGGTCTCACTCTGTCACCCAGGCTGGTGTGTAGTGGCATGATCTCGGCTCACTGCAACCTCTGCCTCCCAGGCTCAAGCAATCCTCCCACTTCAGCCCCCCAAGTAGCTGGGACTACAGGCACACACCATCACATCTGGCAAATTTTTTGTAGAGACGGGGTTTTGCCATGTCACCTAGGCTAAAGCCTTTCTTTAGGTTGGCCAAACAATGGCCCAATTATGTGATGCTTTTGTGAGTCCAGGAAACACATTTTTGCTTTAATAACATTTTCCTGGCCGGGTATGGTGGCTCACACCTGTAATCTCTGCACTTTGGGAGGCTGAGGCAGGCGGATCACTTGAGGTCAGGAGATGAAGACCAGCTTGGCCAACATTGTGAAACCGCATCTCTACTAAAAATACAAAAGTTAGCCAGGCATGGTGGCAGGTGCTTGTAATCTCAGCTATGTGGGAGACTGAGGCAGGAGAATTGCTTAAACTCAGTAGGCAGAGGTGGCAGTGACCCGAGATCGTGCTACTGCACTCCAGCCTGGGTGACAGAGCGAGACTCAGTGTCAAAATAAAAATAAAAATTTCCTTTATTTCCTTTTATTTTTCCTGAATAATAAAAGATAAATTGAGCGTATAAATCCAGCACCTAGAGAAAGAGTAGTCATTTATCATTTTTCAAAACAGCTTATAGGTATAATTCCCATACTAGTCTACAGTTAAATGGCTTTTAGTATATTTGCAGAATTGTGCATCACTACAACTTAGGACATATTCATTATTCCAGAAAGAAACCCTGCACCCTTTATTTGTCATTAGCTGTCAGCAACTACCACCCCCAACTCCTAACCCCATTTCTCCTTGACCCTGACAACCCTTAAACTACTTTCTGTGTAGGTTTGTCTATTCTGGACATTTCATATAATGGAATCACACAATATATGGTCCTTTGCTCCTGGCTTCTCTCACTTAGCATAATGTTTTCATGGTCCATCCATGTTGTAGCATGTATTGGCACTTCCACGTATTGGTATTCCTTGTTGTAGCCCATTAAGTAACTTATCTTACTGCCATTGAAGGTAGTTATTCACTTCCTTTTCTTTCTGTTCAAATAGACAAATATAACAATGAACAAGGCCAGGTGCGATGGTTCACGCCTGTAATCTCTGCACTTTGGGAGGCTGAGGCGGGCGGATCACCTGAGGTTGGGCGTTCGAGACCAGCCTGACCAACATGGTGAAACCCCATCTCTATTAAAAATGAAAAAATTAGCCAGGCATGGTAGCGGGCACCTGTAACCCCAGCTACTCTGGAGGCTGAGGCAGGAGAATTGCTTGAACCCTGGCGGCAGAGGTTGCAGTGAGCCAAGAGCATGCCACTGCACTCTAGCTCGGGCAACAGAGCAGGGCTCTGTCTCAAAAAAAAACAAAAAACAAACAAAAAAAAACAAACAAAAACTAACACTCATTTGACTTTAAGACATCTCATTTGCTTTGGTTAGGGGCAGCAACTCAAACTTTCAACGTGAGATTCTCTGTGGAATTTCTTTTATGTAATTCAAGGGAATACATGCAAAGAGAGAAGACAGCTTGATGATATTTTGCTTTCTGAAGAACTAAGGCATGTTTCACCATATAACTTCCCTCAGAGGCAAGAGTGGAATGAACACTCGCACACATTAAAACTCACATGCCAACCAGGCACGGAGGGAGGCTCACGTCTGTAATCCCAGCACCATGGGAGGCCCAAGCGGGCAGATCACTTGAGGCCAGGCCTCATGGCGACCAGCCTGGCCAACATAGTGAAACCCTATCACTACTAAAAATACATACATTCGCTGGGTGTGATGGTGGGTGCCTGCAATCCCAGCTATCAGGAGGCTGAGGCAGGAGAATCGCTTGAACCCAGGAGGCAGAGGCTGTAGTGAGCCGAGATCACGCCACTGCACTTCAGCCTGGATGACAGAGCGAGACCCTGTCCCAAAAAAAACAAAAAAACTCTCACATGTTTACCTGGTAGCACAAGTTCTTTTACATCTTCCTGCAGCATTTCTCTCTGCATTATATGGTGTGAACCAAGCATCACAGATGTTTTACATGCACCAAGGAAGGGTGTGGAAGAGGATCTGCACTTTCCTAACACTTATCAAATGTAGAGCGTCTGTGAAAGTTCTGAAATAAACAGAGTAATAAACACAAACAACACATTATTGTTTGTGGCAAGAGACCCAAGGCCACTGAGTTGGTTGGTTGCAGTGGAACAATAGACCAGTAAAGGACTGTTCTTCATAGAGAAGAATGTTAGCTTTCTCTTGGTCCTTGTACTGAGACTGCCCAGCAGGTCAGTTAGCTTGTCCCAGAGAAAAAGTCCATTTCAGTGTCACTTGAGAGCCCCAATCCCCATCTGACATTCTCAAAATGAATGCCCTTGATTATAATAGAGACCAGGAGTCTGTGCATTTAGAGTACCTTTACTGCTTTTGGGAAAACAGTCCTTGTCTTAGTAATTACAAACGGATGGTGGTATCTTATATAGGAAGAGCTCTTCATTTAAATAGAACCAAAGTCAGCTAAAATTTCTTAGTTCTCCCTGGCAGTCAGCTGAGAGGCCAGAACAGGGCAAAACACACCTCCGCTCAACAACACATGGAAGGAAGGGTTGGCAAGGGCTTTCTGTAACATGTTTCAGGAGATATTAGAATTCAGGACTTCTGTCACTAAAATAGGTATGTTTCAGACACACGTTATAAAGATGTAGAGCAGCTGAAATCAAATCAGACAAATGTAAGTGCCCTTCATTATTGGCTTAGCAAAGAACAATAGAACTGAGGAATAAATCATTTTCTATTTGTATAAAAACAGTAAAGCTGTTGCTATTTGCCAGCTTTTCTTTTTGCCTTTTGCTGATAGATGGCACTTTTTTTACTGGCACTGTTATCAACTTTATTAATAGATTTAAAAGTACTGACAATTTTTCAAGCCATAAGAGGTTTAAAATCTTTGGAACTTGTCATACTTCTGGTTTTCTGCTTTCCTGAGGCCGTTGGCCCGTAGAGTACTGTCAATACAGTGTTGACAAGTGAACAGGAGTTAAACTAGCTCCCTAATATGCCATCAGTGGCTTCCAGTCCATTTCCTTGAGTGGTCTAATCTTGGGCTTTGGGGAGATTACTTAGAGATTTATACAGGTGGGTAGTGAAATTTGCCCAGGGCTTTGAGTTGTACTTTTTAGTCTTATGGATTTTAGCTAATTCCAGAGAAAATGTGAAAGAGAAACCTTGGTTCCAGACAGACAACCCTCAACGAAGAATTAGCTTCATAAGCTTGCTTTCTTCCTGTTTCTCAGAGATTTCCAGGCCAGTGTCAGACCTTCCATGACTCTGGACAATATTAATAGTTCATGAATAAGCTACAAAAAGATTCATTCCTGATGAGTGCGGTGGTGTGAGCCTATAGTCCCAGCTACTTAGTAAGCTGAGGCAGGAAGATTGCTTGAGCCCAGGAGTTTGGGGCCAGTCTGGGCAACATAGCAAGACTCTATTTCTTTTTTAAAAAAAAAATTGTAAAGGTCCATTCCTACATTGTAAGCAGATGACAAATACTAGGGAAACTGCGTATCTCTGCCAAAGAATTTTTGTTCCAAATAAGTTGCATTTTAGTAATTATCCAGGCTATTAGATGGAAGGCATAGACTTAATCCAGCCTTCACTTGTTGAAGTTTAGAATAAAGGTCAGTGGTGCTTCTGTACACGTGTTAACCCTATCCTTGCGGTCCACTTTTGGTACTGGTCTGTCAGTTCAAGTGTAGTGTTGAATATTTTGTTATGAGAAAAATAGTGTTTGGGTAAGTCCATTGTCAAATCATGGGGATTTAGTCCATTAAAAATGTAATAGATTGGACATGGTGGTTCACACCTGTAATCCCAGCACTTTTGAGAGGCCAAAGTGGGATGATTGAGGCCAGGAGTTCAAGACCAGCCTGGGCAAAATAGCAAGCTCGCTGTCTGTACAAAAATGTTTTTTAAATTATCTGGGTTTGAGGCTGGGCGCGGCGGCTCAAGCCTGTAATCCCAGCACTTTGGGAGGCCAAGACGGGTGGATCACGAGGTCAGAAGATCGAGACCATCCTGGCTAACACGGTGAAACCCCGTCTCTACTAAAAAATACAAAAAACTAGCCGGGCGAGGTGGCCGGCGCCTGAAGTCCCAGCTACTCGGGAGTCTGAGGCAGGAGAATGGCGGGAACCCGGGAGGCGGAGCTTGCAGTGAGCTGAGATCCGGCCACTGCACTCCAGCCTGGACAACAGAGCGAGACTTCGTCTCAAAAAAAAAAAAAAAAAATTATCTGGGTTTGATGACATATGTGTATAGTCCCAGCTACTTGGACTTAAATCTAGCACCAGGCAAGGTAGAAAAGACAGTAGTCTGGGCATCAAGAACACTGAGTACTAATCCCAAGTCTCCTGCTATAAACTTGGGCAGGTTTCTTAACCTTTTGGAGTTTAGTTGACTGATCTATAAAATAAGGAGGTTGGACTAAACATCCCTTCAGCTCTTCTTCTTTTGTGCCCTCATAATATGTGGTTACAGTTTGCCTGTATGTTGATCTGTCCTCCACTGGATTTTTGTTTTGAAGCCGAAAATTAAGCTTTATATATTTTTATATCCCCATTCTGAGCACAGTGTCTGGTAGAGAGTAAGTTCTCAGTAATCTCTGTTGGATAAATACAGTGAATGAATGACTCTGAATTCCTTTCCAAACCTAAAATTCTATTCTGTGAGATGGCTGGGTACCTGGGGATGATTTTAAAGATCACCAGGAAAGATCTTCCTACCGTCCTTCACAAACAGTTGGTAAGCCCTGTCAGCCTTTCCACTTGGCAAGTTACTCTCCCAGCTCCTTTCCACTGCCTCTTTTAAGCAAACAGCAGGCATTGCTGAGGGTGGTCAGATAGAACAGTGCTCTTGCTACAAAATCAGTCGGTTGGACAAATCCAAGTCCATGCTAATGGACATGGAACAAAGTAAACAAGTTACCATAATATCTCTGTGACAGACTCAAGAGGATGAAGTTTATTGTTTAGTTACAATGACATTTTTGTTAAAATTACTTTTCTTTTGCTAAAGAGAAGCAGAGTAAGTTCTAGAAAATTATCATTATAAACTTTGAACCTAGAAGGGAAAAACATGACTTGTCATTTTACATTCTGTGTCTCTTTTACTTTTCTTAGTTTCTTAATCAAGGTCTTGGTTGGTGTCTGATGTTATGGTAGGTCTTGGTCTGGCATGGTGGGAAGGGAGTTGAAGATAATTGCTGATTGATGGATAACTGAACAAAATACGCAAGAAAGATAAGCTTGGAAAATAAATGTCTCTTTCACCAGTATGAGCTGCACTCAGCCACGCTCTCTTACGGCATGGAAGCTGGCTGGTGAAAGCAAAGGCCACATTCCTTGAACAGGATTAGTCTTTACATCAAATTTATGGTAGTAAGGTCAACAAAGTCTCGTTATGTTCAGGAGGAGGTGGTTGCAATGTCATTGTGACATTGGAAACATCTTGGTAATAACATTCCAGAGTCCCTCAGCATAACATTCGGGATGTAATCTGGGTGAGCAAGTGCATGGTGCATTTCTTTGAACTTTGACTTGCAACAGGTGGGTGAGGAGTCTCTTGACTCAATGAAGTACCGTCATCTGAAGGGTGGTCTGTTAAAACAGACCTTCTGGCAGTACCTTGCCCTACGGCTTAGGATCCAGAACAAAGAAACCAGTGGTTCTGTTGGTCTGGAACTGGATTGGTTCTTGATGAAAACAAATCTACAAGGGGCCGGGCGCGGTGGCTCAAGCCTGTAATCCCAGCACTTTGGGAGGCCGAGACGGGTGGATCACGAGGTCAGGAGATCGAGACCACCCTGGCTAACACGGTGAAACCCCGTCTCTACTAAAAAATACAAAAAACTAGCCGGGCGAGGTGGCGGGCGCCTGTAGTCCCAGCTACTCGGGAGGCTGAGACAGGAGAATGGCGGGAACCCGGGAGGCGGAGCTTGCAGTGAGCTGAGATCCGGCCACAGCACTCCAGCCTGGGCAACAGAGCGAGACTCCGTCTCAAAAAAAAAAAAAAAAAATCTACAAGGGAATTCTGACTTCCCCATTCCAATATACACAGCTGCCAGATGCCTGGAGAGCCAGTGCTGGTTTGTCCCCTGCTAGCCACAGTTCTCAGAGGTTAAGTACGTGGCTGAAGTAGGTTTTCCTGTGTTCTTTCTCAGAGTAAGGTCAGCGGCCCCTGCCCAGAGACTGATTCTCTCCTGCCTTGGCTTCCTGAAAGCCTAGTTGATGTACCTTTGTGGCAGAGAAAGGGGCAAGGTCATAGTAAATCTGCCTTTCTGAAAGCTGTGCTGAAATGACGCCAGGATTAGGACACTGAAACCCCTGTCAGGGTGGGAGGGTGAGTGGGAGGGTTCAGAATCTTGAGGGAGCCCACACACCAGGTTCTCGGAAGAAGCTGCTGGTCTCCTGGTTATGATGAGCGCCCCTGTGTGTTCTGGCTGCTGCTATCAGTGTGTCATTCATTTTGAGTTAGCCTCAAATAAAAGACATATCATTTAGCTTTAGAGACTATCACATTAGGACATCTTACACCATGTTGATGACCCAGTGAAAGGAGAGCTGGAAGCCTTCCCCAAAAGCATAATAGCACAGTTGACATTTTACTGATGTTTTATGGTGAGCAAGCCAAAGGGGTATTATGGTTTTTTTCCTTTCTGGAAACCTTCTCACTGCTGTGCATCAAAAAATCAAGTTTCTCATAGACTTCTCAAAGTAATTCGTCAAAAAGATGGCCTAACCCAGGAATACCACTGGAGCTGTAGGCTGAATGGGAGAGGTGGCATACATAGCCTGTGGTGCTGCCCAAATTAAATGGCAAACCCTGGGCTGTTGAGAGCTGATGGAAGAATAAAAGTGAATTGTTCCCTGTAAAATCTTCAGTGTAGAAGTGCTCTAAAAAATATTTTGTTCTACAAAGATCTGATTCTCTTCCATGAATTGGTTCTGTAATCCAGGTGACATGGTTGACTTTATTGAGTGCCCATTGTTCACAGAACTCTGTCAATGGTTAGAGAGGTTTGGAGACCCAGGAACTTAAATAGCCGCAGAAAGATAAAGACTACACGAGGAAAATAATTTTTCTCCTAACAGCCTTAGTTAGATTCCCCTCAAAGCAGAACGTAAGACAAGGATTTTTGAGTGCAGAGAGTTTATTTGGGAAATGATCCCAGGGAGCAGGTGTGAGTAGTGGAAAGAATGAGATAAGGAAGAAGAAAAAGTTAATATAAGAGTACAATTCCAAGGCCACAAGGACTTGATGGCACCAGAATTTCTGAGAAGCATTCAGGGCACCTCCTACAACTACCTTGTGAGGGGTAGGAGGCTGGCCATTTAACCACCAGCTTTTGTGTTCCTTCTGGCTAGCCCCAATGTCTTGAGCTCCACCACCTGTGCAGGCAGTACCTGTGGCATGCAGGCAGGCTCAGAGGAGATCCTGCAGCCAGAAATGGAAAGTCTTCAGGCATGTGCTTTTGGTGGGGTGTTGTCAACAGTGAATGAACCTGCACTTGCCCAGAACCATCTAGTACGGCTGCAGCTGAAATAAGAGTTCACAAGCATCTAAAGAAAAATCAGTGTTCCCATATGAAAAGAACTGGTGTGATAGAAATACCAACAGGGGCACCTAACCCAGAGATTAGGGAAGGCTTCCTGGAGGAAGTGGTTTTAAAGCTGAGATAAGGCTTGATATATGGTGGCTCATGCCTATAATCCCAGTATTTTGGGAGACCAAGGCAGGAGGATTGCTTGAGTCCAAGAGTTTGAGACCAGCCTTGGGCAACATAGCAAGACCCTATCTCTAGAAAACATAAAAAAATTAGTTGAATGTGGTGTCACACACCAGTAGTCTCAGCAACTCAGGAGGCTGAGGTGGGAGGATCACTTGACCCAGGGAGGTTGAGGCTGTAGTGAGCTGTGATTTCACTGCTGTACTCCAGCCTGGGTAACAGAGAACCTATCTCTAAAAGAGTAAATACATAAAAATTTATTTTAATTATTATATTTTTAAAAAGGGTCAATGGGCCTGGCCTCAGTGGCTCACACCTGTAATCCCAGCACTTTGGGAGGCCAAAGTGAGCAGATCACCCGAGGTCAGGAGTTTCAGACCAGCCTGCCCAACATGGCGAAACCCTGTCTATTAAAAATCAAAAAATTAGCCAGGTGTGGTGGAGGGCACCTGTAATCCCAGCTACTTGGGAGGCTGAGGCAGGAGAATCGCTTGAACCCGGGAGGTGGAGGTTGCAGTGAGCCGAGATCATGCCACTGCACTCCAGCCTGGGCAACAAGAGAGAAACTCCATCTCAAAAAATAAAAATAAAATAAAAAGGAGTCAGTGAAGAGAAATTTAAGCAGAAAGACATGATAAGCTTTGTGTTTTGGAATATTCAGTCTAATTACAGCATGTCAGTAGATATCAGGATAGGACCACTGAGTGAGGATGAGGAAAAACAGGTTAGGGAGACCAGTAAAGAGGCTGTTTGGTTATCCAGGTGATATAAGAATGAGAAGTCGGGCAGTAGCAGTAAGGAAGATGAGAAGGAAAAAGATTTGAGACACAGTAAGTTTCCATATCCCCACTCATGGTCCATTCCTGGTAAAATGGTGAAAGAGAAAGAGTATGTGTGTGTGTGCGCGCATGACGTTGTAGGAGTTGAGTTGTCTAGAAACCAGCGCTTAGAATATATGAATTGAAAGCTCATAAAGAGCTATTGGAGTTCTCTTAAGCAAAATGGGAAGTAAAGTAACTGAAGAGAAAATCTCTCCAGTCACTTCTCATCTGGAGGTGAGATAGTGCAGTGCAGACTGAGAGTCGGGAGAGGTCTTGCTTTGTCCCGGATCTGTGTTGTCTATTGCTTTGACCCGTGTTTTTTCATTTAACCTCTCTGAACTTTGTTTATTTGTCCAACTTAATACAAAGATGATGAAGCTTGCCCAGCCTATTCTGAGTTGATCTTAAGCTCAGCATGTACTGGGGTGTGACCCAAACAGGGAAGCTGACATCCTCTCTACTAAAGTTAATAGAATGAGAATGCTTAGGGTCATTGTGCAGTCCCAGCAGTCTGGTGTTCAGTGTGGACGTTGGCCTGTTGGCTAACCCCAGGCACAGGGGGTGAGTGGTCGTTCACCGTGCTGTGCGGCAGGGATGTGGGGTTTCGGAATGGGTTAGGGTGATACTAGGTTATTTCAAAGGTGATCCCTTCCAACTCTGAGACTGGGTCCTGTGTCACAGGCCTTAGTAAGAGTTAGATGAGATCATGGCTACAAAAGCACTTGGAGAACAAACATTCTAGACAAGTAAAGGTATTATTATCAGTAGACCATTTGACATTAGCTCATAGTTTTTAAATGTTTAACTTTCTTGCATATCCCCATGAGGCAGAAAATAACTTCTAAGTTCCTACATGCTGGTAGATGATTTCGTTTCATTTCATAAAGAGACCAAACTTTCCCTCATACCATCTTCTTAACTGCATTTTGCTTTTCTTACATTATCTCATATGTTTAACAATGACTGGAAATATTTGACTTGCCAAGACTTGAATTTGGGCATCTGGGGTTTCTCCCACTGTCCATGATAGCATCACCAGCAAGTGGAGCACAGGCTGTACATTCCGCATGTGAGCTTTCAGAGTGAGGAATGTTCTCCACCTCCTGGGAAAAACCAGGGCCCAATTCACAGGAGTTGAAAGGAAACTGATTTTAGAACCCTTTTACAGTACTGTGACTTTTCACTCATCAGTGTTGGGAACTGGTTCTCTTTCTGTTAAAAGAATCCCCTGGGGCTTTAAGCTTAAACGATGACAGTGACTCAGAGTGGCTCATGCTTATTGCACCTTGACGCTGTGCCAAGTGCAATTTTAGCCCTTTACATGTAAGATACACCACAGCCTGTGAGTAAGCATTCGCTTTGTAGATTAGGAAACCAAGGAACATGCAGTAAATAACTAGCCTAGAGTCTCACAGTTAAGCTGGAAGTTGGACCTTGGCATGTGACTCCAAAGCCCTGCCTGAAGTGCTGCTCCTCCCCTCCTTGCAAGCAGAGACCTGCCACACAGAGCCCACAGAGGTCTGAAGGAGGCAGGATTTCCTGTTCACAGCTCAGGAGAGCAGACAGTGGTGTTAAGCAGGAAAAGCACATTAGAATTCCAGTTTACTTACAGTGCTCTCCACACCAGGAAGGAAATACCCCAAATATGAACATGACTTCCACTAAGATAAATGGCTCCAATCTAGGGGATTCCCATGTGCAGCAGAAAAAGTGTTAATCTAGAGATCAGAGTTTTTACCTGCTACCTCTTTCATATTTTCTTTCCTTAGGTTAAAAAGATCAAGTGGCATGAGCAACCTTTTGGGGAAAATTGGTGCCAAGAAACAGAAAATGAGCACCCTCGAGAAGTCCAAACTGGACTGGGAGAGCTTCAAGGAGGAAGAGGGGATTGGTGAAGAACTGGCCATCCATAATCGAGGGAAAGAGGGGTAAGAAGGAGTAGGTTATATGCCTTGGAAAATCCTCAGAACCCTGAAATCAAATGATTTATTGGAGACAGACTGCCCACTGGAAGCAAGCAGGAGCTTTTCATGATGGAACTAAAAATGTGAGCACTTTGTTTTGTCAGTAAGGCTCTGTTCCAGTGTGGGGCAGGGCCCGTCACTGGGAAGGCCACTGCAGATGGAGGGAAGGCGGGGCATGTGAGGAGTACTCTCAGGGCCAGTCACGTCTGCCAAGCTGAATTTGCTGAATTACAGCTCCAGTGAACTATAAGTTGCCTAGTGGTTGGATCTGGCCCATGGTAGCAGCCTTGGCCTTATCTGAATCATTTGTCCTTCTGAGAAGCCAAACTAGTTCAAATCCTTCAAAAACAGAGCCACTGGAGTGCCTAGATGTTGCATTATTGTGACATTTTTTTTGGTCTGTGTCATCATGGCCCAGGGCGGGGCTTTACCCTTGGCTATAGCCTGTGTGATAGGCCAGGCCCTCAGACAGCACCACAGGCCATCACTTGCACCTCTTTCTCTTCACTGTGGAATACAAAGAGGATGTTCATAACCTATGTATTCAGTTGTAAAAAGAGTCCTTTCCTTGTCATATTTGTCTTACTGGTGATTAAACAAAACATCAAGAAAGAAATGGTGGCCAGGCATGGTGGTTCACACCTGTAATCTCGGCACTTTGGGAGGCTGAGGCAGGCAGATCACTTGAGGTCAGGAGTTCGAGACCAGCTTGGCCAACATGGCAAAACCCCATCTCTACTAAAAATACAAGAATTAGCCAGGCATAGTGGTGCACGCTTGTAATCCCAGCTACTTGGGAGGCTGGGGCAGGAGGATCACTTGAACCTGGGAGGTACGGAGGTTGCAGTGAGCCAAGATTGAACCACTGCACTCCAGCCTGGGTGACAGAGCAAGACTCTGTCTCAGAAAAAAAGAAAGAAAGAAAGAAATGGTGTTCATAAGTACTTAGGGACCTCAGAAGGCACTAAGGAAGTTACCACAGAAGTGACTTCATGGCTCAAAATCAATAGTCCTCACCCCTAGCCATGAAAGGAAATGTTGAGTGTCCCACTCAGAGAGCCCTGGCTGCTCAGCAGCTCTGCCCCTCACCAGTAAGCTCTTCTCCAGCAGCATGCTGGACACCTCTGAGGCTCAGCTCCATCACCAATAAAATTGGGATAATGATACCATCCTCACTATGTGGTTGTGATGATCTCATGAGATAATACATGTATTGCTTACATATATGTAATATGCATAAAGCACTTTATGGAACACCTGTCACATAAAGGCTTGCATTAAGTCCAAGTCATTCAAGTTTTTTTTTTAAGAGAGAGAGTCTCACTGTGTTGCCCAGGCTGGTCTCAAACTTTTGGGCTCAGGCAGTCCTCCTGCCTCAGCCTCCTATGGAGCTAGGACTACAGGGGCACATCCCTGCACCTAGCTCATTCAGGTTATTAATGATAGGCAAAGGATTTATTTTGGGAGGGGTCATATTTCTAAATTAGGCTTCAAGATTATCTAAATGAACCTGGAAGCTGACCAGTATTTTTTTTTTAACATTATTTATTTATTTATTTATTTATTTAGAGATGGAGTCTCACCCTGTCACCCAGGCTAGAGTGCAATGGCGCGATCTTGGCTCACTGCAACCTCCGCCTGCCGAGTTCAAGCAATTCTCCTGCCTCAGCCTCCCAAGTAACTGGGATTACAGACATGCGCCTCCATGCCTGCTAATTTTTGTAGTTTTAGTAGATAGAGATGGGGTTTCACCATGTTGACCAGGCTGGTCTCGAACTCCTGACCTCATGATCCACCCGCCTCGGCCTCCCAAAGTTCTGGGATTACAGGCATGAGCCACTGCGCCCAGCCCAAAAAAAAAAAAAAACATTTTAAACAGCTTCATGAGCTTGTTTAACTAGCAGACTTCTAGGTCAGTCTAAGCTGGAATGCTACAGGACAGGGAGAAGGAGCCAGAGTGATCAGGGGAAGGCTCCGCATAAAGTGCAGTGTTGTCTCTTCACGAGTGGCAGCTCTGACATGCGCCCCAAACCTCTCCATTCAGATTCAGCTCTGGTAACTTGCAGCTCCGTCCTGTTCTCCACTCTTGCACAGTGATCTGAGACAGCAGAGGAACTATCAGTGTGTGCTACACATTATTGCTTTTCTGAATATTGATTATTTGAGTTGGACAGTGTTGACTCTGCTTGAGTTAATAGCGGTCTTAGAAAATTAAGGAGTGCTGGGAGCAGTGGTTCACTCCTGCAATCCCAACACTTTGGGAGTCCAAGGCAGGAGGATTGCTTGAGCTCAGGACAAGCCTAGGCAACATAGCAAGACCTCGCCTCTACTAAAAATCCAAAACATTAGTTGGGCATGGTGCACACCTGTAGTCCCAGTTACTTGGGAGGCTGAGGTGTGAGGATCGCTCACCTCCAGAAGATCGAGGCTGCAGTGAGCTCTAATCGCACCAGTGCACTCCAGCCTGGGTGAAAGCGTGAGACTCTGTCCCAAAAAATAAAAATTTTCAATTAAAAAAAAGGCAAGGAGTGGTGCTGTTAAAGATAGGAAGAGTTAACAAAATGTAGACTAGAAGAGAAGACAAGATTAAAAATAACATCTGCCTAGTGAGAACTTTTCAGGAGGGGAAAGTCACATAATTGGGTTAGGGAACAACTAACTAATACTGTTCTCCTTTATGCTCTGCTTTTCCCTCCTTTGTTTGAGGCTTCTCCCCTCATTCACCCAGCCAGATTCCACAGATGTGACTGTGTGTTTTCAGTGCAGATCTACTGGCTCTGTGCTCTGCCTCAGCCCTTCTCATCTGCTTTCTTGAGTGCCCAGCCCCATACCTGCACTCACTCTCCTTTTCTGGCTCCTGCAGATGGATTAAGGGAGCCCAGCTCCTAGGCCAGTAAAGGCCAGTGAAGGGACTGGAGCTCTGTTCCTCACCTTGGCTGAGCATGAGAATCCTCTGGTGACATTTTCCAAAGTTCAGGTGACCACCTCTGTACAGAGCTGCTGAATCAAGAGTCTAGAACAGGTAGGTCACAAATATCTGCATCTTTAAATTTTATTTCTCAGGTAATTCTCATGCACAGCCAAGGTTGAGAATCACAAGACCACAGGTTCAAAATTCTAGAGGCATAAGACAGGTGCAGTGACATGCACCCGTAGTCCCAGCTACTCACAGCACTTCAGCCTGGACAACAGAGAAAGATCCTGTCTCTTTACAAAAAAAAAAAAAAAAAAAAGACACAACGAAACTCTAATGTTGAGAAAAAAGAAACTTAAAGCAAGGAAATGAACACACAGACACAGGCTTTGGGCAGGCTGTCACCTGAGTGGGCTGCAGGTTTTTGGGGAAGAATTATACAGGCACCTCCTCGGGGCTCCAGCCTTCTACTTCTAACCAAGTCAGAGCCACGCGAGCACTTGTTTTATAATGATTCATTGCCCTTGCCCAGTTCATGCACTCTTCTGTATGTATGTTTTACAATAAGCAGTTCAAATATTGGGTCTTCCCATACCATGGGTACCAGCCCCATTTTCTTCATCTGTAAAGTAGAAACATTTTAATATACCTCTCATGATTATTGTGGGAATTATGTAAGTAGAGGAAAGGCCGGGCATGTTTTTCAATAGGAGTCCTCTCCCTTTTCCATGAGTCCTGTGCTCACTTTTCTTTCTCCCACCTGCCATTACTGACCCCACCATACCTCGGGCCTTACTGGAAAACTAGATGCTTTATTCCTTTAAGTTTCTTCTTGATGTGTTCCTGCCAACTCTTCAGGAATATTTTCCACAGTGGTAGGAAGCAGAGCTTGGTGGCATCTCCGCCCAGACTCCCTGGCTGGCTTTTCTCCCTTCCCTGGGCCTTTAAACTTGGAAAGTCCCAGGGCTGGGCCCTGGGCAGCCATCTCTTCCTCCCCAGGAAAGCTCACAAGTTGCAAGTTGCAGCTACCATTCTTAACTGAAGACTCAAAAAAAAAAAAAAAAAGTATCCCCTGCTCTGACCATTCCACTAAGGTCCAGACTTACATTTCAGCTGTTAGTTGACATCTCCTTCTGGTTGTCCAAGACACATCAAACTTAACTTTCAAAACCAAATACTTGCTTTCCCTCCATAAACAGAACCCTCACTCCTCAGAATTCTTAGAAAATGGCACATCACTGTGTACCCTACTGTTAAAAGAAAAACTTGGGGCCGAGCATGGTGGCTCACGCTTGTAATCCCAACACTTTGGGAGGCCGAGGCAGGCAGATCACCTGAGGTCAGGAGTTCGAGACCATCCTGGCCAACGTGGTGAAACCCCGTCTCTACTGAAATACAAAAATTATTTTTTTTTGTATTTCATGCCACCGGGCATGGTGGTGGGCACCTATAATCCCAGCCACTCGGGAGGCTGAGGCTGGAGAATTGCTTGAACCCAGGACGCAGAGGTGGCAATGAGCCGAGATCCTGCCATTGCACTCCAGCCTGGGCAACAAGAGCGAAACTCCGTCTCAAAAAAAAAAAAAAAGAAAAACTTGGGCTTCATCCTTGATTTCCTGTCTTTCCACCAACATCCCACAATTTCAGTTGATGGTTTCATCACAAAATACTTCAGCTCATTTATATTCGTGCAGCCCCACTACCGCCACCCCAGTACAGGCCGCAGACATCTCCTCCGCTCCCTGCTTCTACCTCTGTACCCTTTCATCCATTCTCCACCCAGCAGCAGAAGCAGTCATTTAAAAATACCATTTGTCATCTCTTCCCTGCGGAACGCCCCCCGGTAGCCCTTCAAATCAGTGTTAGCCAGGCCCTCTCCCAGCTGTCCCCTGCCTACCTCTGTCCTCTTCTCCCCTAGCTCGCTGCAGGCCAGCTTCACTGTCTCTATGTAGTGCTCCTCCCCCGGGAGGCTCTGGTTTGTCATCCAGGGCTCTACACGGGTGGCATTCTAGAGTAACCCCAACCCAAGGAACCCTCAGTCACATTACCCTGTTTGGTTTTCTCCGTGACATTTACTATCATCTGATGCATGTTGTCATGTTTTGTTCATCTATGGTAAGCCCCTGAGGGCAACATCTTGTTCCCTATTCTGTTACCAGCCCAGAGCAGGTGCTGCACCATGGCAGTGTTTAAACACCCATCCCACTAGCTAGCAAATAGTCATGGCTTTTGTTTGGCAGTCTAGTAGGATTAGAATTAACCGCCCAGAAAAGAAGAGCATAATACATCAGAATGATGTTTCCATCCAGGCGTCATTTCAGTTAGCAGAGATGGTTGAAGTCCCTGTACTGGAGACAGTCATCTGTCTGGCAAAGAACTGCTGCTTTTCCTCTGAGCTCCAGACTCCCAGGGCCCAGTACAGCATTCCAGGATCAGAGTCAGCCCTGCAGTCCTGTAACCCATTACACAGGTATCTTGGTTGTGATCAGCAGCAGCAGCTTGGCATCTAGCAGTGCTGAGGCAGGGGCCGACTGACTTAGGGGGAGGAATCCATGCACAGAGAAGAGAAATACTGGCTAATGCCAGCTGCTGCTGTCTGACCAATCCATTGAAGTTACGATTGGAGACCAGGTGTTTTTGTGAGTTGGAGAGGCATGAAGGAGGGACTGGAGAAAATAATTTTCTTTCTCCAAAGAACCTATTTTCATGACCCCTCAGAGTTACTCTTTCAGAACCAGCACAACCTGGAGGTGATAGGGGAAGAAGGCAGTGGAGAAGAAACTTAATTAGAATCACCGCCCTTCCAGTCTAACCCTTGAGATGTTTGCAAGTTAAATCCTCCGGAAGGGGGGAGATGTACTGTTGGGCAAACTGCTTCTTTCAATTGCATTTCTCAGGATAGCAAAGTCTGTATCTCTGTACATCATTCCCAGAGCTTTATTCTAGCCTCGGAGTGCTTCCATAGCCCATTGCTTTGTAGTGTTGGAAAATGCGTTTACCCACTTTTTGTCCTGTGTCTGTGCTGCGTTGAATGCTCACTTGGGGAACAGAATGCTAGCTTTGGGCAGCGTGATGGTAATGCAGCCTTAGTGTGTCCTTAGTGACTGCCTCAGGTTTCCCTCCGCTTCGCTGTGCTCTCCCTTTTCCTGACCAGCAGTGCAGGAAGCATCTCAGGGACTTCAGCCAGGGTGACCACGTCTGATCAGCAGTCTCTTGGCCCTTACCACCCTCAGAGGCCCTCTGTCCTCCTGCAGTGTGGGTGCCCAGATACAGGTTGAATATCCCTTATCTGAAATGCTTAGGACTGGAAGTGTTTTGGATTTCATACCTTTTTCAATTTTGTAATATTTGCTTTTACATCATCAGCAATCTTGGGGATGGGACCCAAGTCTAAACACAGAATTCATTTGTTTTATATATACTTTATACACAAAGCCTGGAGGTAATTTTATGCAGTATTTTAAATAATTGTGTGCTTGAAACAAAGCTTGTGTACATTGAACCATCAGAAAGCAAAGGCGTCAGGTGTAGAATTTTCCACTTGTGTCTTGTTAGTGCTTTAAAGGTTTCTGATTTTGGAGGAATTCAGATTTCGGATTTTTGGATTTGGGATGCTCACCTTGTACTGACGTGTTCGCTAGTAGCATTTTCTACCCTTCTCTTGTCCTCTTCCATTTCTCCCTCCCTCTTCATTGGCCTAGATCTCAGGGAAATTGGTGGCAGATAAATAATTTGGGTTGGAAGATTCAAAAGATGTCAGAGCCTGTTGTGCCTAACCTGGTTCTAAAAGGAAAAACTAGAAAATCCCTTAGGTTCTTAGCATATTTTATTAAAGAAAGTGAAGAGCCTCTTAATTGGGCCACAGAAGGCAATGGGAGCAGAAAGGGATGATGCACCCCCCACCACTGGGTTTCCCTGTGGACTGGGCTGAGTCATGCTGGGCCCCCAAAAGGGCTGCTCACAGGCCAGAAAAGCACCTGGACACATCAAGAGCAAGAGCCATGATTCCCATTGCACTTGTCCTCAGGTGGGTCTGTTCTGGGGCCACGACCCACTTAAAGTGCATGAAAACGTCCTGAGTCTCAGTGGCCACCTTTGAGGAGGTGGCCTTCCTAATGAGTCCTTCCTCTTTTGGGGACATTTAGTCTCTCGGTCTCTGTTCCAGTTGCCCTGGGTTTTGAGGGTTTGTAGAGGTAAAGTCAAGTCAGAAGAAATGTGAAGCAAGACCGGGCAGAATGACTCACGCCTGTAGTCCCAGCACTTCGGGAGGCTGAGGCGGGCAGATCACTTGAGGCCAGGAGTTCAAGACCAGCCTGACCAACATGGCAAAACCCCATCTCTACTAAAAATGCCCAAAAAAAAAAAAAAAAAAAAAAAAAGAAGAAGAAGAAGAAGAAATGGGAAGCAAGAACCCCAGGCCTGTGACAAATCCCATGTCTGTTTTTTTGTTTTATTGTATACAAAGCACTTCTCACAGTTTCATTGTATTGCCAGAGGGTTATTGTAATTGTTATTCCTGTTTTACAGAGAAGGAAAAAAAAGGCACAGAAAAATAAGTATCTTGCCCAAAGTCACACAAAAACTAAATGTCAGAGCTACTGTCATCCTTAGCACCTTTTCTGTCTCTTGGCAATGGGAGAGTATATCGAGAGTTTTGTTCATGGTCAGCTCTTGGCAGTAAACCAAGGCTGTCACAGGCATCCTGTTAGCAGCTGCAGATAGCTGTGAATCGGGGAATAGTTGCCAGACCTGCCTTGATGGCCTTTGTCTGGGTTGCCCTTGAGAATTCAGTTGCATCCTGCACATGTGCCCCTCGTTGCTGCCTGAGGCCTCCCTAAACCTGAACTCCGACTGCACCTGCCTGTTTAGCACCCAACCTGGGCTTCACTCTTGATAGTCTCAAGGTTAGCTGGACCCAACACAGCTTCTGGGAACGTGCAGGACCTTTATTCATACCCAGTTAGCATCCTTATTTAAGTGTCACTTCTTTTTTTTTTTTTTTTTTTTTTTTTTTGAGGCGGAGTCTCGCTCTGTCGCCCAGGCTGGAGTGCAGTGGCGCGATCTCGGCTCACTGCAAGCTCCGCCTCCCGGGTTTACGCCATTCTCCTGCCTCAGCCTCCCGAGTAGCTGGGACTACAGGCGCCGCCACCACGCCCGGCTAATTTTTTGTATTTTTAGTAGAGACGGGGTTTCACTGTGTTAGCCAGGATGGTCTCGATCTCCTGACCTCGTGATCCGCCCGTCTCGGCCTCCCAAAGTGCTGGGATTACAGGCTTGAGCCACCGCGCCCGGCCAAGTGTCACTTCTTATTTACAGGAAAGTCAGGGCTGGGCCTGATGGCTCTCACCTGTAATCCTAGCACTTGGGAGGCCAAGGTGGGAGGATCGCTTGAGCCCAGGAGTTCGAGACCAGCATGGGCAACATGGAGAGAACCCTATCTCTACAAAAGATTTAAAATTAGCCAGGTGGTATGTGCCTGTGGTCCCAGCTACCTGAGAGGCCGAAGCAGGAGGATTGTTTGAGCCTGAGAGGTCAAGGCTGCAGTGAACTGTGTTTGCACCACTGCATTCCAGCCTGAGCAACAAATCAAGACCCTGTCTCAAAAAAATAAAGTCAGGAAGAAAGACCCCAAATGCTTAAAGCCACATACTTACTCCTTTCCTCCACCTGATCTCCCAGACAGGTAGCACTGGAAGATGGCTCTTGAAACATAACCTAAATTCCTCTTACACCCCCGGGCCAACAACAGCACAGCAAGATCTCATGCTGAGGCTCACCTCTCTTTTTTCTGCTGGCACTTCCAAGGGACAGTTAAAGTTCAGTGCTGTCAAAATCCTGGTCCCCATGGTAGTGAGCCTCCCTGGGTCTGGTGGGGCTGGGGTGGAAAGATGACCAGTTGTAGTGAACCTCAAAATGGCCTCTCAGGCCATTTTGGTTAGCAGCCCCCACTTGAGAATCACAGGTCTCTTAGTGGGAGGTGGGAAGTGAGTTTGTTGTTAGATGTCTACACTTCCCTACCTGTCTCCCCTTTTTCTCTTTTTATCTAAAGGGGTCCACACTGTCTGCAGCTTCCCTGACTGCCAGGGACTCTGAAGTTCGAATTCAACCAGGCAGCCTGTATTTTTATTTGTTGAATCTGACAACCCTGACCCCAGGGGCTTTTATCAAACCTAAGAGCAGGCCCTGTCATTGTGTTTCCAGCCATTCTGGCCTCATGGACGGTTTTGACACAGCAGCTTAATATCTGAGCCAGACCAGGTATTTTGGTTACTCACTGCTGAAACCATAAGTCCAGACTTGGGCCATCTACTATCGTCAGGAGCCTGTTGGAAGCTGGCTTCCTAAAACCATGGTGACAACATTACCTACCATTTTATTGAGCATCTTTTCTGTGCCCAGTGTGATGTAGACACCATTTTATTTAATCCACACAACAGTCCTTCAGAATGGAGTCGACTAGCCATTATTTATTATCATTATTACAAATTAGGAAACAGAACTAGCAACGTTAAGTGACTTGCCCAGAGTCACACAGACAGCAAATGACAGGACTCAAACCTCCAGCCCTCTGGCCTCAGAGCCTGTACATTTCTGGCCAGCCCTCCAGAAGGGTCAGAGTAGGCAGGCGTAGCTGGAAATGAGGTAGGATGATGGATGGTACTTCCCAGGATGCCGCTGGGAGGGAAAGCAAGGCCCTGGACTCAGCAGGGGAACACAGGTTCCTGAACCCAGTAGCATTCTTACTATAAATGTAATGACTTTGTAATGACAGATGCACATTTTCCACAGTGCAACAAAAGAAAAATTAGTGCAGAGATTCAATTATGTCTCCCATTTTCGATGGCAATTTTTGCTCTCTCGATAGATTAATTAGCGGCAGAGATCTCCTCCCCCCAGGCAAATCGCAGCACACTTTATGGCGAGGAGGTGCATTAAGATGCAGCTGTGTCTCATTAAGCAGCCAGCCTTGCTCCCAGCAAGCACGCCTGTGCTTCAGCCCTTGCTGCTTTCCCGTCCTGCCTGGAGGACAGAGGGAAAGTTTGCTGAACCCAACCAGATTCGGGAGCAGAGTATCCACCTTTCAAGGGGATCCTGTATGTGGACTACAGGCCACAGAGGCCCTTAACCTCATTCTCTTAGAGGAATTTAGGGAAAGAGTTCTCCTGTCATCTTAGCAGAAGCAACCTAGACCCAAACAGGGTGGAGGGGATACCACGGAGAGGAGAAAAAGGTGAGGGGGGAAGAAAAGAGCTCAGAGCAGTTAAATCGCTTCTGAAGTGTGCAGTTGATGAACCTCAGCTCACTTCATCTTCACAGCAGCCCTGTGAGGTCATTTTTACTGTCTTCTTTCCTTCATTACCACATGCCCCCTTTTCACGTTTTGATGTATGTACGCAGGAGGCATAGCTTTCTCTTACCCACCAATTCAACACACCACTAAAGCCAAGAAATACAGCATCACCATGCTGCTGTATAGAAAAGTGAGGCTCAAAGATGTTCATTCCTTTGCCCAGCTAATAAGTGAGCTAGAGCTAGGACTTGAACCCATGCTTGTGTAAACCCGTATTCTTTCTTCTTACCTTAAAGTCCTGTTAGAAAATTGCAGCATCTTCCTGCCACCCAGCCTCTGATATACTTTCCCTTTGA
Source organism: Papio anubis (assembly GCF_008728515.1). NCBI lineage: Eukaryota > Metazoa > Chordata > Mammalia > Primates > Cercopithecidae > Papio > Papio anubis. The sequence continues at coordinate 14,764,076 of NC_044993.1, forward strand.
TAAGCTGTTGCCTTCCTTTTATTTTCACCATCCTTGTTTAGACCAAATGTGAGTGGTTTGGATTGTACTGGAAGAGTCATGGGGGTGGTCATTCTCGGCACCATTTACTGTAACTTAGTTTATCCCTGGGGCACGGGACCATGCAGGGAAGGAGTTTCTCCTACTGGATTCTACTGACAAACACTGTTTTCGTCTTCTTCTAGGTACATTGAACGGAAAGCCTTCCTCGACCGAGTGGATCACAGGCAGTTTGAAATTGAGCGAGATCTCAGGCTGAGCAAAATGAAACCTTGATGTTACGGGCAAAATCAAGAGCAACTTAATCCTGTTTACAATGTGAGCTTTTTGTGCGTCTGTGAAATGTTTTCCAGTGTTTCTCATCATCTGTTTCCCAGCAAGGTCTTTTTTTTTTTCTACATTGAAGTTCTGTCTATGTATCTTAATCACAAATGGTTTCATTCACTTTACTTTTAAAAATTTGTCCTTAAATGAATAAATAAAATAAAAGTTGGTCCTGTGAGAGGATGATGAAGATGACGACCTCACTCACCTTCCTTTTATTCTGCTGCAAAGTCCCACCCAGTTCAAGACAGCACATTCTAGGTCTGTCCAGGTTGGCAGAGGTCTTGCCAGGCATGGTGAAGAGAGCTGACCAACCCAGGTGTGAATTTTCTGGGACCAAGAGGCTCTTTCTGCAGCCAGCCTTGTCCCAAAGAGCTAGAGGAGGTGGCTCACTAGAGTGACTGGAATGCCAGGCCCCTTTGCAGCTTGTTCTCATTTCCACTCGGGCTTCTCTCCTGATCTGTCTGTCTCCTGAATGGATTCCTACTGATGGCATGTAAGGCTGAAAAGAAGGATATAGTATTGCTGAATTAGCTGTTTTTTCCCTTCAGCCTTTTTCGTCTTCCCAAAGAAAAGTTAAATTCAGATATGCTCCCACTTCAATAGTTCATTAGTTTTTAGTTTGTCAGAGAATATTCTGAAGGATTTTCTTTTTTATACTCATAAGAAAATGTAAATTCCAGACTTCCTGCTTAGAGTCAGACATTCTTTGCAGAACAGCAGGGAGGAGAGTAACAAATCTTCAGTGAAGAGGGAAAGGGGGATAGAGAGCATTCATATTAATAAAGCAGGAAACCCCACAACCTGCTCCTGGTGTGTGTGCCTGCATGTGCACATGTGTTACTCAAGTAACATGACAGGTTTGGGTGATGGCAGGATCCCTAAGACTGCATTCCATTTCTTGCTGGACCAGCTCTGTGGCCCTGACCACAGGTCATTTTTCTGTGCCTCCATTTTCTGGTCTGCAAATGGCATGAATAACACCAGTACCTCCAACGGGTGGCGTAAGCTAACAACACACCCGGCGGGTATGAGTGCTAGTTTATGGCAGGTCTCCCAATCTAGGCCTCTAATGTGGTGAGAATTCATAGCGGCAAAGACCCGACTGTCAACACTAGATGGTTATGGGCTATGGATCTTATTACTCAGAAAGGTAGTTCACAAGTTAAATTTGAACACAGTGTCTATTCACATCCCCTCTGATAAATAATTCTAAGTGATTATAGAGCATTTCAGGCCAGCATCACAACAGGCGGCCTGCGAGGTCTTAAGTTATGGTCCCAAATGGGACATAAGAATAACAGAGGAAGGTGGGCGAGGTGGCTCATACCTGTAATCCCAGCACTTTGGGAGGCTGAGGCAGGTGGATTGCTTGAGCTCAGGAGTTCAAGATCAGCCTGGGCAACGAGATGAAACCCAGTCTCCACCAAAAATACAAAAAGAAATTAGCCAGGCATGGTGGTGCGTGCCTGTAGTCCCAGCTACTCAGGCAACTAAGGTGGGAGGATCACTTAAGCCCTGGAAGTTGAGGCTGCAGTTAGCCAAGATCATGCCATTTCACTCCGACCTGGGCAAAGGGAGTGAGACCCTGTCTCAAAAACAAAAAAAGAATAACCTAAGAGCTGCCAGTATTTTGATGAGAGGACATCCAGACCTTCAGGAGGTAGCAGCCAAGATTTGATGTGAACGTCCTCCCACATGGTACTCTCTGGCTTATCATCCATCATTCACCACCATTTGGCAACTGTTTCCCTAACTTTTCTCCAGAGTTCTGAGTCCCTCTTCCATTGCGTTTCACAAAGTTCTTCATCTCAGCAGCCAGTATCTCAGCAACACGTGAGCTGGCGCTCTCCCTGTTTGAAAAATGATCTGGAATCCAATAGAATGAATGGTGCTGAGTTCGTGGTAAGTTAGGGTTTTTCTTTTTAGCCAGTGTTAACACCTGTGAAGCCTAAGGGATTAAGACAAAAGCTGCAAAGCCTGCTGGGTTCTTCTTACAGGTGGGTTTGCTATTCCTGTTTTGCTCCAGGCCATGAAGAGAAAAGTCAGGTGTGTCAGTGAAAGTCATAGCTGTGTGCTTGGGCCCTGCCTGTCTTGTTCAGGATCCAGCCCCCACACAGGTTTCTCCATCTGTACCTGTGTTCAGTTAATGTCACAATTCTGGAGAAATGTTGGTTCCTTTCTGCTGTCTCTTGACTGGTGCCCCTTTTCCCAGCAGGGTTGCTGCCCACATCTGACTTCCACACAATCAGCCATTACCTTTCCATGAGTCTTTTAGAAAGCCCCTCTAGTCTAGTCTTTTTTGACAGATTCTGGCTGCCTGTCAGGGAATACATGGCTATTTGCATCAATCCTGTTACAGGTGCCCTGTTTCCCAATTTGTAGATCCCTACTTCGGAGTCTCACACTTTGCCACTTTAAACTGTGCTGTTTGCCTTGACTTCAGCTGCCACTCTCTTGATCTACATGGAACCTCTTTAAAAGCCTCCTGTACTGACCTCACGTCATCTCACTAATGAACTGCTTCCTCTGGCTGATACATATGCCTCTGTGTGTATGTATTATGTACACGTGTGTCATCTTACAATGAGAGTTCATATCAGACTTTCATTTATGTCTCAGTGCCCATAGCTGGGTCACTGAACTACCTCTACCTGTAGGAAAGGCTGGAAAAGTGAGTGTCATGGAAAACAGGCAAAGATGGGGGTAATTAGGAGTATGTAGTAGGTCAGCCAACCAGTGTACCTGGCACACCCAAGTCTTTGTTATAAACCAACGGGCTTTTCTCTATTTGTTCTTTAAAATTGTCCCAGGCTGGGCACAGTGGGTCACGCCTATAATCCCAGCACTTTGGGAGACCAGGGCTGGAGAATCACGTGAGCCCAGGAGTTTGAGACTAGCCTGGGCAACATAGTGAGACCCCATCTCTAAAAAAAATAAATTTTTAAAAATTAGCCAGTTGCACTGGCACATTTCTGTAGTCTCAGCTACTCGGGAGGCTGCGGTGGGATGATCAGTTGAGCCCAGGAGGTTGAGAGGTTGCAATGAGCCATGATCACACCACTGCACTTCAGCCGGGGCAACAAAGAAGACTCCGTCTAAAACAAACAAACAAAAAATGGTCACAGAGAGGCAGATAGGTAACTAGGTAGGTAGATACGATTAGGTAATAAGATTAGACTAGATAGGTTAGATTAGATTAGGTGGTCCCAGAGCGAGACCCCATCTCAATAAATAAAATTGTCCCCAGAGGAGTGGGTGGGGTTTATTGAAGCTGAGAGAGGAGTATATTAGATTTATTATACTATTCTCTCTACTTCTATATAGATTGAATTTTTCATAATGTTTTTTAAATTGTCACAGGGAGGCCAGGCACAGTGGCTCACACCTGTAATCCCAATACTTTGGAAGGCCAAGGTGGGTGGTTCACCTGAGGTCAGGAGTTCAAGACCAGCCTGACCAACATGGTGAAACCCCATCTCTACTAAAAATACAAAAATTAGCCAGATGTGGTTTACACGCCTGTAATCCCAGCAACTCAGGAGGCTGAGGCAGGAAAATCACTTGAACCCGAGAGGTGGAGGCTGCAGTGAGCCAAGATTGCACCACTGCACTCCAGCCTGGGTGACAAAGTGAGACTCCATCTGGAAAAAAAAAAAAGATTGTTAGAGGCTCTAAGGAAGGACTTTGATGTGCTCAGGCTGTTCTAGGAGAGTGTGGGCAGCCTCCCAGGGCTCACCTCCCCATCCTGCAAGTCTCACAATGGCCATGAGTGTGGTAGAGGGGACCCTGGTCCAGGAAGGAGGTCCTCTCTGGCTCCTAGGATCCTGTGCCTGTTTTTCTTTTTTCTTTTCTTTTCTTTTTTTTTTTTTTAGACAGGGTCTTGCTCTGTTGCCCAATTAGTGCAGTGGCACGATCATGGTTCACTGTAGCCTCGACCTCTTGGGCTCGGGAGATCCTTTCACCTCAGCTTCCCAAGCAGCTAAGACCACAGGTATACGCCACTGCACCCAGCTAACTTTTTAATTTTTTGTATAGATGGGGGCTCACTGTGTTGCCCAGGCTGGTCTTAACTATGCCTGTTTTAACAACTTGGAAACCAAGCTTTGCAGATTCTATGTCACCTCATCTTCCCCGACTCTGAAGGACTTCCTTTGGCCCCTTCTTTTTACTCTTTACTGGTGTGGATCAAGTTCAAGGGACAGGGGAACTGGCCAGCAAGACAGGGTCCTTGGGCATTGGCAGTGGGTATCTGCAAATGGGTGGCTGTTTCTTGTACGTGTAAGCCAGGCCCCAGGAGGCAGGAGTCTTCTCAAGCCCTGCCTGACCATCCCCAAGGGCTGGGTGCTGTGGCTGCAGAATGGAGCAGGCCTTTGGCACCAGCCAGTGAGCCAGGCAGAGGACCAAGCAGGTGGGTGTCCATGGGGGTGCCAAGATGGGGATGGGCCACTCTTGGGTATTCCTGTTGGTCATCTGTGCTGCCTGAGCCCATCTGTGCCCTCAGTGGGACCTACCTTCTCTGCCAGCATTGCTACCTGTCCCACCGTCTTCCTACCTCATGCTCAAAGGACTGAGCCTCCTCAGCAAATGCCTAGCCTTTCTCAGTGGACTCACTGAGACCAGGCTGATGGGTGGGACTGATTAAAGTGTGTTTGCCTTCAATCAAGAATCACCTTTTCAGCCAGGCACGGTGGCTCACACCTGTAATCCCAGTACTTTGAGAGGCTGAAGCAGGCAGATTGCTTGAGGCCAGGAGTTTGAGACCAGCCTGGGCGCTATATACTTGTAGATATAGCAAGACCCTATCTCTACAAAAAAATTGAAAATTAGCGGTAGCAGTGCTCAACCTGTAATCCCAGCACTTTGGGAGGCGAGGCAGGCCGGATCACGAGGTCAGGAGATGAGAGACCATCCTGGCTAACACGGTGAAACCCGTCTCTACTAAAAATACAAAAATAGCCGAGGCTGGCCGAGGCGCCTGTAGTCAACTACTGGAGGCTGAGGCAGAATAAGTGAACCAGGGCCGGGCTTGCAGTGAGCTGAGATCCGGCCACTGCACCTCCAGCCTGGGCTGACAGAGCGAGACTCCGTCTCAAAAAGCAGCGAGGCCGAGGAGTGGTAGCCTGTGAGTCCCAGCTTCTCGGGAGGCTGAGGCGGAGAATGGGCGTGAACCAGGGGAGGCGGAGGGCTGCAGTGAGCTGAGATCAAACCCTGCCTCAGCCTGGGCGACAGGCGAGACTCCGTCTCAAAAAAAAAAAAAAAATGAAAGTGAAAGCTGCACATAGTGGTGCGTGGCTGTGATCCCAGCTACCTGGGAGACTGAGGTGGGAGGATCACTTGAGCCCGGGGGTTCAAGGCTATAGTAAGCTGTGATTGTGCCCTTGCACTCCAGCCTGGGCGACAGAGCAAGACCCCGTCTCAAAAAAAAAAAAAAAAAAAGTCACCTTTTTTTAATTACAAGTCTGATTTGAACCATGACAGACACTATCCTGCCCAAAGTGACTAATATTTTATCTAGCTCTCACATCCACATTTAGTGAAAACTCATCTAACTCCCAAAGGAAGTGATGTCCCTTTATCCAGGAGTTGGAAATTGTCAAGGAAACTGTTTGCAGGAAGTGGGAAGTGGAAAGAGTGAGTCAGTGCTAAGAGGTGTTTGGCAGCCTTCTGCAGGGCACAGTGCTTGTCCCCTGCTGTGGTGTGAATGGCTGACAACGACAGTCCAAGGATACCTTAGCTGGTCCTGCGGAGTCCAGAGACTCCCCTGGAGTTGACTTTCCTGGCCTTGCTCTTGTCCTCTTCAAGTCCCAAATGGGTGTGTCAGATTTCCAGGGCATCTGGTACCTTCTCATTACTGAAAAAAGCTGTCCTAAAACAGGATAATGTCAAAAATAAAATAAGCCTATTGATGTGCTCTGCTCACCTATTTTCTGAGGAACGCAGTGCTCTAATTAGGAACTCTGCATAAGGTCTCTAGGGGCAAAAGGGGACACATTAAGAAGGAAATCCTGAGTGAGCTGTACACTGTCAGCGCCCATAAAAAGGTGCTGGACTAAGGCCTGACAGACACTTAGCTGGCACCTGACTTCAGAACTGGGCAGTGCAGGTTAGCTGAGTGGCTGGCACTGTGAAGGCCAGGAGACCTCCTGGGCAGGAGTGGAGTGATGGTGCTTCTGGCATCTGGGCAGGGACCAGGAAGGCCAGTGACAGGCTTTCCAGGTGCCATGCTGCCTCGTGGCAGGAGAACAGAGGCGGTGTGGTTGGTGTGGCGAGATGGGAGTGTGTGGTGTGGCGTAGTTAATGTGGTGTGGTGTGATGTGGTCTGCGGTCTGACACGGGGTGGTGGAAAGGGCCTAGAACAGGCTTTCAAGAGCAGTCTTCTGCTTTTTGGTATCAGTCCTTAGCCAGATCTGGAATTGCTCAGGCATATTGGGTAAGACTTACGACTTTTTTAATTACCAAAAAGCACAGGTGAACAAACAGGAATTGGGCTGAGAATGGTGGGCTCCTGGGAAGGATCAGAAGCTTTTAGCTTCATCAGCAAATGATCGGTTGGTCCTGCGTGCCAGGTGCTTCCTGGCACGCTATCTTGTTAGATCCTCTGCCCTTTCAGAGGAGGAAACTTTCCTGAGGTCATCCGGTAACACAGCCACAGGGCTGCACACACATGGCATGGCTGGGGGGCAGGATGTGGGAGGGAGCAAGATTAAACAGCCTCTCTTCACCCCCTGGATCCCAGTGCCATGTTGGGAAGGAAAGACCTGAGCGCAAGGAGACAGAAAAACCAAAGGTTGAGAAGGTTCTTGCAGATAAAGAGAATGGCACCTCCCTGCTGGTACCGAATTTTTGTGTCAGGAGTTCACTGAGATGAGCTCAGCTGAGGCACCCTGGCCTCAGCTCTGGTACTGACCAGTCTAGGGCAGCTTCTGACCCACTCTCTGCAGAGGAGAGGGGGTGCTGCTGAGAAGTCCTTACCTAGGACTCCAGCCTTGCTTCAGACAGGCCTAGTGGCCAGGTGTCACCCACGTCTAAGCTCTGCTCCATGGTCACGTTTCTGTGCTGAGCGTTTCTGAGTGAAGGGTGTTGCCCTCTTCGCTTTGAGACACTACCTGGGGTTAGGGAGTGAAGAGAGGAGATGCCCAGATAACTGCAGCTACTTGGTGTGTGGGAGGTTCAGCAACTTAGGGACATTGAGTGCCACTCTCCTGCCCCGCCTTCTCTGGGCTAGAGATTCCCGTCTTGGCCTCTTCTGCTACTTCTTCTTTTGAAACAGAGTCTCGCTCTGTCACCCAGGTTGGAGTACAGTGGGGCGATCTCAGCTCACTGCAGCCTAAGCCTCCCTGGGCTTAAGCAATCCCGCCACCTCAGCCTCTTGAGTAGATGGGACTACAGGCATGCACCACCACGCCTGGCTAAGTTTTATATTTTTGGTAGAGATGGGGTTTCACCATGTTGCCCAGGCTGGTCTCCAACTCCTGAGCTCAAGCAATTGGTGTGAGCTACCACGCCCAGCCTGCTAAGTCTTTTTTACTATTGCTTTTGTTTATGCCCTCCTAGAGCAACTTAAGTCCAAAAATACTACCAGATGCAATCTTCGTACACAGCAAGTTGACCTCAACAAGGAAACTGGGATGGAGAAGTCCAGCAGGGTCACACCACAGAGCCCCTCCTTTGGGCCTCTCTCCCTGCTATGCAGCCAGCTTTCATTGTTTGTGGTCTCAGAAAGCTGATGCACAGCCTGAGTCTGTGCTCATATAAGGTACAAGGTGGCTGTGCTAGGGAGGAGGAGGGAGAGAAACTAACATAAGGAGAGTGCTGTGGGGTCAGACACATGACTTGACATCCTGCCTCTAACCCTCCTATCTCCAGGATCCAGCTAAATCCCTCCACCCCTGCGTCTCGGATTCCTCACCTTGGAAAGGTTGCTGAGGATGGTGAATAATCCTGCTCTGCCTAGCTCACAACACTTTATTAAGTGAAATACACCATCCACGTTACTGTAATTAAATTGTGCCTGTGAGTCCTCCTTCCCCAAAACAGCCAAACTTGCAGGAGTATAAATTAGTGCCACTTTACAGAGCACTTTGGCAATGTCTAATAAATCCGAAGTTGTACCTGACCCCAGATGCAGCAACTGTACTCCCGAGATACATCTTGGAGAAGCATCAGCACGTGCACAAAGAGACAGGAGTACAGGTTAAGTACCCCTCGTCTGGTGCTCACTTTGGCAGCACATATACTAAAAAAAAATGGAATGATACAGAGAACATTAGCATGGCCTCTGCACAAGGATGTGATATGGTTTGGCTGTGTCCCCAGTCAAATCTCATCTTGAATTGTACTCCCATAATTCTCATGTGTATGGGAGGGACCTGGTCGGAGATATTTGAATCATGGCGGCGGTTTCCCCCATTCTGTTCTCATGGTAGTGAATAAGTCTCACGAGATCTGTTGGATTTATCAAGGGTTTCTGCTTTTGCATCTTCCTCATTTTCTCTTGCCTCCACCATGTAAGAAGTGCCTTTCGCCTCCTGCCATGATTCTCAGGCCTCCCCAGCCATGTTAAGTCCAATTAAACTTCTTTTTCTTCCCAGTCTCAGGTATGTCTTTATCAGCAGCGTGCAAATGGACTAATACAGGATGACATGCAAATTCATGAAGCGTTCTATTTAAAAAAAGAAAAGAAAAAGTATCCCTTACTTGAAATGCTTGGGACAGGAAGTGTCTCAGATTTCAGATTTCTTTGGATTTTGGAATATTTGCATTAGACTGATCCAGCATCCCAAATCCAAAAATCTGAAATCCAACCTGCTCCAATTAGCATTTCCTATTAGCATCATGTTGGCACTCAAAAAGTTTCATATTTTGGAGCATTTTGGATTTGAAAGCTTAACCTGTATTGATAATTATAAAAACTTGGAAACTACTGTAGAGGAGGAAAAATTTTTCTTCTACTCTATTTATTTATTTATTTATTTTACATGTACATAGTTGTCCTCACAAGAAACATGAAGACCCAAAGAAACAAGAGTTGAAAGCTCATATACTGGGTTGGGCAAAGAGTAGTAAGTGTGACAAGGTGAAAGGGCCTGAGCTAGGGGAGTTACATTGGTTGGAAAAGTGGGAAGATACAGGCTTGTTAACAAGGTTCGTACAGATTTCTCTCAGCCTTTAACTTCCCCTCCTTGGTTATAAGAGCGTCTCTTTCCTTCTGGTATAAGAAAGATACATTGGGTCAGGCGCTGTGGCTTACACCTGTAATCCCAGCACTTTGGGAGGCCGAGGCGGGTGGTTCACAAGGTCAGGAGATCGATACCATCCTGGCTAACAGGGTGAAACCCTGTCTCTACTAAAAATACAAAAAAATTAGCCAGGCGTGGTGGCGGGTGCATTTATTCCCAGCCACTCAGGAGGCTGAGGCAGGAGAACGGTGTGAACCCAGGAGGCAGAGCTTGCAGTGAGCCGAGATTATGCCACTGCACTCCAGCCTGGGCAACAGAGCAACACTCTATCTCAAAAGAAAAAAAGAAGGATACATTGGCTGGGCATGTGGCTCATACCTATAATCCCAGCACTTTGGGAGGCTGAGGCTGGCGGATCACCTGAGGTCAGGAGTTTGAGACCAGCCTGGCCAACATGGTGAAACCCCATATTTACCAAAAACACAAAAATTAGCCTGGCATGGTGGCACACTCCTGCAATCCCAGCTACTCGGGAGGCTGAGGCAGGAGAATCGCTTGAACCTAGGAGGCAGAGGTTGCAGTGAGCCGAGATTATGCCACTGCACTCCAGCCTGGGTAATAGAGTGACACACTCCATATCAAAAAAAATAGGCCGGGCACGGTGGCTTACGCCTGTAATCCCAGCACTTTGGGAGGCCGAGGTGGGCGGATCCCAGGGTCAGGAGATCAAGACCATCCTGGCTAACACGGTGAAACCCTGTCTCTTCTAAAAATACAAAAAATTAGCCAGGTGTAGTGGCGGGTACCTGTAGTCCCAGCTTCTCGGGAGGCTGAGGCAGGAGAATGGCGTGAACCCGGGAGGTGGAGCTTGCAGTGAGCCCAGATCACGCCACTGCACTGCAGCCTGGGTGACAGAGTGAGACTCCATCTCAAAAAAAAAAAAAAGGTTTCATTTCACATGACAATTTCATCTGTTTTTAAAGAAAAAGAAGGACGGTCAGAGTGTCCTTACACCTGTTTTTCAGGTGCCTTTTCTTAGAGACAGGTTCTTACTCTGTCTCCTAGGCTGGAGTGCAGTGGTGCAATCATAGGTCACTGTAGCCTCAACTTCCTGTGCTCAAGTGATCTTCACATTCAGCCTCCTGAGTAGCTAAGACTATAGGTACATATCACCACGCCCAGATAATTTTTTTGTTCTTTTTAATGACAGGGTCTCACCATGTTGGCCAGGCTGGTCTCAAACTCAAGCAATCCTCCCACCTCGGCCCCCCAGAGTGCTGGGACTACAGGCATGAGCCACCTCACCAGGCCACCGGTGCCTTTAACTCAAAATAGTCAATAGGCCAGAGTGGCATATTTTGGGGTGGCATGTTGTGAACACCTTCACAGCCCAATGCCTGCCAGGAGAATGGGTCAATTGTAAAGCAGTCACACAATGGTATACGATTTGGCAGTGAAATGCACAAGCTGGCGGCTATGTGCATCAACACAGACGAACCTTGTAAGCAGCATTGATGCAAAAGTCAAATTGTGAAAGACCTGCCGTACAATCCCAGTTGTACAGATTTTAAAACATGCAAATATAAAGGTATTGGTTGCCCACCCTTGTGATGTGTAATTCTATACACTTTAAAATGGTTTTATGTTCTGTGGGTCAGAACATGCATGTATGTATATATATAGTGATAAACCTTAAGCTCAGCATAGAGGAAGTCTCTTGTTGGGTAAGGAAGGCCATATGATAAGAGATCAAAAAAGAGCTTTGGGCCAGGTGCGTGGCTCATGCCTGTAATCCCAGCACTTTGGGAGGCCGAGGCAAGAGGATCCCTTGAGTTCAGGAGTTCAAAACTAGCCTGGGCAACATAGTGAAACTCCATCTCTGCAAAAAAGTAGGAAAAAAAAAAATAAGCTGGGCATGGTGGTGCACACCTGTGGTCCCAGGTACAGGAGGGTGAAGTGGGAGGATGGCTTGAGCCCAGAAGGTGGAGGTTGCAGTGAGCCAAGATCACGCCACTGTACTCCAGCCTGGGCAACAGAGCAAGACCCTGTCCCCCCCCTAAAAAAAGGAGCTCTTGGGCCGGGTGCGGTGGCTCAAGCCTGTAATCCCAGCACTTTGGGAGGCCGAGACGGGCGGATCACGAGGTCAGGAGATCGAGACCATCCTGGCTAACACGGTGAAACCCCGCCTCTACTAAAAAATACAAAAAACTAGCCGGGCAAGGTGGCGGGCGCCTGTAGTCCCAGCTACTCGGGAGGCTGAGAAAGGAGAATGGCGTAAACCCGGGAGGAGGAGCTTGCAGTGAGCTGAGATCCGGCCACTGCACTCCAGCCTGGGCGACAGAGCGAGACTCCGTCTCAAAAAAAAAAGGAGCTCTGGGCCAGGCGCAGTGGTTCACTCCTGTAATTCCAGCACTTTTGGAGGCTGAGGCAGGAGGATCCCTTAAGCTCAGGAGCTTGAGACCAGCCTGGGTAACAGCGAAACCCCATCGCTAAAAACAATACAAAAAAAAATTAGCTAGGCATGGTGGTGTGTGCCTATAGTCTCTGCTACTGGGGAGGCTGAGGTGGGAGGATGGCTTGAGTCCAGGAGGCGGAAGTTGCAGTGAGCTGAGATCACACCACCGCCCTCCAGCCTGGGCGACAGAGCCAGACCCTCTGTTAAACAAACAAAAAAGGAGCTTTATTTACAGCTGTGGTTTTATATCTTAAATTGGGAGGTAGTGACACAGATTTTTTTTTTTTTTGAGATGGAGTTTCCCTCTTGTTGCCCAGGCTGGAGTGCAATGGCACGATCTTAGCTCACCGCAACCTCCACCTCCCGGGTTCAAGCAATTCTCCTGCCTCAGCCTTCCGAGTAGCTGGTATTACAGATATGCGCTACCTCGGCCGGCTAATTTTATGTATTTTTAGTAGAGACAGGGTTTCTCCATGTTGGTCAGGCTGATCTCAAACTCCCGACCTCAAGTGATCCACCCGCCTCGGCCTCCCAAAGTGCTGGGATTACAGGCATAAGACGCCATGCCCAGCCGTGGCACAGGTATTTCTTATATTATTCATTATATCTATTTATCTGAAATATTTCAAGATAGCTTTGTTTCGATGAGAGATGAGCCTCACCTCAGAGAAACTTGCGTCACCCCAGTCAGCCTCCTTTTTGGAGGCCCAAGGGAAGAGCAGCTCAGGATGGATAGGTTGCCATGGTGATGGGCTTGCTGGGCATCAGGGAGCTTTCCAGAGTGATCTCCTCCAAGTGGCGTCTGGAACATTTCCCAGGAGATGAGTGACTCACAAGTAGCCTGCCAGGTGCCCCCCTTTCTTTCTCTAAAAAGCAGGTTTTGGGCCGGGCGCGGTGGCTCAAGCCTGTAATCCCAGCACTTTGGGAGGCCGAGACGGGCGGATCACAAGGTCAGGAGATCGAGACCATCCTGGCTAACCCGGTGAAACCCCGTCTCTACTAAAAAATACAAAAAACTAGCCGGGCGAAGTGGCGGGCGCCTGTAGTCCCAGCTACTCGGGAGGCTGAGGCAGGAGAATGGCGTGAACCCGGGAGGCGGAGCTTGCAGTGAGCTGAGATCCGGCCACTGCACTCCAGCCCGGGCGACAGAGCGAGACTCCGTCTCAAAAAAAAAAAAAAAAAAAAAAAGCAGGTTTTGAGGGGCCGGGGAAGCCAAGGGGGCTGGGCCAGGCCACGTGCCCTTCCTCAAGCAGCTGCACAGTGGGATTGCCCTGCCAGCTGACGATGCGAAACTGGCTGAGTCAGTCTCCTCCCAAAACATGGCTATGACAGATGCTCAGAGGCAGGGCATGAACAGGCCATATGTTAGAAGGATGCTGCACAGGCCTCGACTTGTTAGATGCAAAATAAATGGTTCCTGACCTGGATAAATGAGCTTGAAATGTGAAGACACCAAAACGAATTACACTCAATGTCTGTATTTTCTGGCGGAAGTCATGGAGTTGCCTGTCTTCAAACTGCCCCATATGCTGAGCTGTCCCTGGGCCGGTAGGCCTGGGCTGTGCCTTGAACCTCCTGTGAGTGCCTTATCTCAGTAGGAGGTGTGGCCAGATCTCCTGAGGGTGTGCAGGAGTCTTACTGGGCAGAGCCCTCCTCTCCCAGGCCCACTGAGCAGCCCTGTTCATCTCTGAATGATTTCATGCCTTCTTCCACTGAACACGTTTGCATTATAACCTGGACCTGCCAGAGTTTGAGGCCCCCCAACTGACAAATGAAACACATTTTTTAAGCTCACTGGATGCCTAAGGGCGCTGTCTGCAGCAGGCTGAGCCCTCCCTGTATCGAACACCCCGTCAGGTTGTCTCTAGCAGGCTCACAGTTTTGTTACCACTCTGCAATTGTGCTCCATTATTGGCTCCTTGAATTTGAAGTTCAAGGTCCTGAGTCATGGGAAGGAAAACCTGCCCATCTCCCAGTCACCATTCCCCCCACATCCCAGCCCTCCTGTACCAACAGGGTCCGACGTGTGCCCTTGAGCCGTCTGTAGACAACTGAGCTAGAGACGACCGGAATAAGCATTATCATTATAAAGGCTTATTTTGTCTTTGCTGTGCAGTGGTATTTTCCAAAAAAAATTGCAAATACCCCATGTGTTGTAATAAAAAAAATATGACTCACCCCTGTAATCCCAGCACTTTGGGAGCCTGAGGCAAGAGGATCATTCTAGCCCAGGAGTTCAAGACCAGCCTGGGCAACATACCAAGATCCCATCTCTAAAAAATCAAAAAATTGGCTGGGCGTGGTGTCGCGTGCCTGTGGTTCCAGCTACTTAGGCAGCTGAGGCAGGGGAATCACGGCTGGGAGGTCAAGGCTGGAGTGAGCTGGGATCATGCCATTGCACTCCAGCCTGGGTGTGCAAAAGCAAGATCCTGTCTCAATTTTTAACTATTAATTAATTATTTGGCTTTTGTATTCCTGGCACAGAGCTCCTAAAACCCTTGGAATTTACTGTCTTTTGTGTGCTAATGAGAGACCATGGCTTATCATAGGGGAGCCCTAGATAGCTTCAGGATGGGGACTGGGTGCCAGAAAACCAACCACATGATTAGAGGGACAGGACTTTCAGCCCTCCCCTTCCAGCCTCCAGGGTGGGGAGAGGGGCCAGAGATGGAGTTCAATCGCCACGGACCAGTGATTTAATCTATCATACCTCGGTAATGAAACCATCACAAAAACCCCAAACCCCTTGCCCCCCAAGTCTATGGGGACAGAGGCTACTACACTCAGGACCCTTCCAGACCTCACCTATATACTTCATCTGGCTGTTCATTCTCATCCTGCATAATAAACGGCAGTGGTGAATAGAGCACTTTCCTGAGTCTGAGTTATTCTAGCAAATTATCAAACTTGATAGGAGTGTGGGCTCAGTGGCCCATGCCAGTAATTCCAACACTTTGGGAGGCCAAGGCAGGAGGATCAGTTTGAGTCTAGGAGTTCAAGACCAGCCTGGGCAATATAGTGAG
The DNA here is from genome assembly GCF_008728515.1 of Papio anubis. Classification (NCBI taxonomy): domain Eukaryota; kingdom Metazoa; phylum Chordata; class Mammalia; order Primates; family Cercopithecidae; genus Papio; species Papio anubis. Next base: position 14,779,078 of record NC_044993.1, read on the forward strand.
ACCCTGTCTCTACCAAAAAACTTAAAAATTAGCTGAGCATGGTAGCTGTGTTGTCCCAGCTACTCAGGAGGCTGAGGTGGGAGGATTGCTTGAGCCCAGGAGGTGGAGGTTGCAGTGAGCCAAGATTGTACCACTGTACTTTAGCCTGGGCAATAGAGCAAGACCCTGTCTCAAACAAAAAAGCCCAATAGGAAGAAGGGTTCATGGGAACCTCCAAATTTATACCCAGCTGGGCGGAAGTATGGGTAGCCTGGACACCCCATTTGTAGCTGGTGTCAGAAGTGTGGGCAGTCTTGTAGGACCAAGTCCTTAGCCTGCGGGGTGTATGCTAATTCTGGGTAGTGTCAGAATTGAATTGTTGGACATCCAGTTGGTGATGGAGAATTGGTTGGTGGTGGGAAAAAACCTCGGAGCCCTTTTTGTCTAACACTTCCTTTAAGGGAAACAACTGACACAGGCAAATTGAGAGGCAAGGCAATTAGTGAAAGACACCCACATCAGATGCCCAGATCCTAATCCCGGCACTGCTGACCAGCTGGTGCCCTTAGGCACATGGCTTGGCCCTCTGCCTCCCCTGGCCTGTCTATAAAATGAGGGGGTTGATTAAATTATCCCTGGGGCTTAACACTAGGAATCTCCACTTCTAACAAGCGGCCAGGTGATTCTTCGGCACTCCAAAGCTTGAGAACCACTGCTTATGACCTCCTTGGCAGTAAAATAATTAAAAGGCCTCCAGCTATGTATTTAGGAAAATTACATCTTTCTTTATCCTTGCCACTTCAAATAACTCAAATTCCTAAAGTGCTGCACCAGCAAAGCCACAATGAATAAGCCAGCCTAGGTTCCATCCCCAATGTCTGCCGAGACTCACCTGCAGGAACTTCCTCCTACTTTCCAAAGAGCTGGCTGAAGTCTCCTAAAAGTTGTTGGGGTCGGCGTCCGGGCATGGTGGTTCACGCCTGTAATCCCAGCATTTTGGGAGGCGGAAGTGGGCTGATCGCTTGAGCCCAGGAGTTGTGAGACCAGCTTGAACAATATAGTCAGACCCTGTCTGTGCAAAAAAATACAAAAATTAGGTCGGGTGCAGTGGCTCACGCCTGTAATTCCAGCACTTTGGGAAACCAAGGCCAGTGGATCACCTGAGGTCAGGAGTTTAAGACCAGCCTAGCCAACATGGTGAAAACTCCATCTCTACTAAAAATACAAAAATTAGCCAGGCGTGGTTGTGTGTGCTTGTAGTCCCAGCTGCTCAGAAGGCTGAGGCAGAAGGATCGCTTGAGCCCAGGAGGAAGAAGTTGTAGTGAGCCGAGAGCGCACCACTGCACTCCAGCCTGGGTGACAGGAGTGAAACCCTGTCTCAAAAAGAAATTAGCCAGGCATGGTGGCACATACCTGTAGTCCCAGCTACTTGGGAGGCTAAGGTGGGAGGATCACTTAAGCTAGGAGGTGGAGGTTGCAGTGAGCCAAGATTGCCCCACCACTGCACTCCAACCTGGGTGACACAGTGAGACTGTCTCGAGTGTTTTGTAAGAAAAAGTTGTTGGTAACTGGGAGAAGCAGCTGAAGTCAGGCTGGGAAGCAAGTGAGAAATTCAAACAACAAAATCCACTGAAGACCCAACAAATACAGCTGAAGAGACAACACTTTCCTGCCAGGTGGGCAACAGATGGTAGGACCTACGTGCACACACACACTCACACCAACGAAGCCGAGCTTGCAGTGTGTCAGCTAGGTTGCCCTGCCTCTTGGAGAAGACCCAACTCCCACGCACCACACTCCTGTCAAAACAAGCCCTGTGCTAGGCGAATTCTCCCCACTCCCACTCCTGCCAGCTCAGCCAGGGGAGCCCCGCTGGGCTCTTCCTGCCAACCTGAGTTCCACTGGCACTCCTCTTACCTCCTTTTTTTCTCCTCCTGATATTCCTCTGCTGTTCTGATGGAGAAGAAATCTGTTCATTGTCTGAGAATTTGAAAGCAGGAAAGTGAGAGAAAATTTAAAACTCCTATAACCTGCCTAACAGAGAAAACTACTGTATACACTTTGGAATACTCTTTCAGCCATTTTTATGTGTTTCATGTGTTTTTCATACCTTTTTCTTTTTTTTTTTTTTTTTGAGACGGGGTCTGTCACCTGGGCTGCAGTGCAGTGCTGTGATCACAGCTCACTGCGTCCTCTACTTTGGCTCAAGCGACTCTCGTGCCTCACCCTCCTGAGTAGCTGGGACTACAGGTGTGTACCACCACACGTGGCGAGTTTTTGTATTTTTTTGTAGAAACGGGGTTTGCCATGTTGCGCAGGCTTGTCTTGAACTCGTGGCCTCAAATGATCTCCCTGCCTTGGCCTCCCGAAGTGCTAGAATTACAGGCATGAGCCACCACACCCAGCCACCCACACCTTTTCATAACATACTTGGGATTTAGTGTACCTGTGCAATTCAATACAGAAGTCACTAACCAAATGCAGCTCTTTAAATGTTAAATTTGTTAAAATGTAAAATTCAGTTCTGCAGTTGTGCTAGCCCAAGACATCATGTGTTCATTAGTAGCCTATGGTTATTGTCTATGGAATAAGGAACTGGGCAGGTGCAGAACGTTTCCATCATCACAGTCGTATCGGCCTGCACTGGTGTGTGCAGTTTTAACCAAGTGTTACGCGCTAAGCATTTCCCCATTTACGTAAACATTCTCAACATTGTTTGAGTACATTATTATTATTATTTTGAGAGAGAGGGTCTCACTCTGGCACCCAGGCTGGAGTACAGTGGCACGATCTCAGCTCACCGCAACCTCTGCCTCCCAGGTTCAAGCGATTCTCCCACCTCAGCCTCCTGAGTAGCTGGGATTACAGGCATTCATCACCACGCCTGGCTAATTTTCGTATTTTTAGTAGAGACAGAGTTTCGCCATGTTGGCCAGGCTGATCTTGAACTCCTGACCTTAAGTGATCCACCCTCCCAAAGTGCTAGAATTACAGGCGTGAGCCACTGCACCTGGCCAAGCACGCGGTTTTTAAGGGCTGCAGAGCATGCCATTTGTGGTTGTGCCATGGTTTATTTTACCGATCTTCCACCATTGGCCATTCAGGTCACCCACTGTTGTGATTATGAATGACACTGTGGTGCACTGCTTTAGCCCTTAGATCATTTTCCACATCCCTGATTCTTTCTAGATTACTTCTACAGGTGGGTTTGTTGTGTTGGGCAGGGCACAGATTTTCTTTTTCTTTTTTTTTTTTTTTTTTTTTTTTTGAGATGGAGTCTCGCTCTGTCGCCCAGGCTGGAGTGCAGTGGCCAGATCTCAGCTCACTGCAAGCTCCGCCTCCCAGGTTTACGCCATTCTCCTGCCTCAGCCTACCGAGTAGCTGGGACTACAGGCGCCCGCCACCTCGCCCGGCTAATTTTTTTGTATTTTTAGTAGAGACGGGGTTTCACCGTGTTAGCCAGGATGGTCTCGATCTCCTGACCTTGTGCTCCGCCCATCTCGGCCTCCCAAAGTGCTGGGATTACAGGCTTGAGCCACCGCGCCCGGCAAGGGTACATATTTTCAAGGCCACAAAATGGAATGCCCAGCTACCTCCCATAAAGGGTTCTCTCATTTAGACAGGGCAAGTGTGCCCCTCTCTGCTTATATGAACCCTCTGAGAGGAGAGGACTCATCGAGGAAGCCCTGCCTGCCTGTTTGAGCAGAGAGCCCGGTGCTTTGGGAGAGACTTGTCTGAACTAGGAGGAGAATGGCCATCCAAGGAACAGACTGGACTGAATTCCAGAACCTTCTGCCATATCAGCCCAGGGCTCTGTCTCTAAAGGCAGCATCTGGATAGGAGGGATATGCTGCCCCAAGGACCCGGATTCATTCAAGCCCAGCCTTGTGGTGCATTCATCTGTGAGTTGCTGTGAATGTGCTTTCTGAATCCTTCTATCCTCTCACCTCTCAGGGTAAGTGAGTTCTGTTCCACTAAAAAGGAGGGTTTTCCGGGCTCGGTGGCTCACACCTGTATTCCCAACACTTTGAGAGGCTGAGGCAGGAGGATCATGAGGTCAGGAGTTCAAGACCAGCCTGACCAACATGGTGAAACTCCATCTCTACTAAAAATACAAAAATTTGCCACGTGGTGGTGTGCGCCTGTAATCCCAGCTACTCAAGAGGCTGAAGCATGAGAATCACTTAAACCCAGGAGGCGAAGGTTGTGGTGAGCCAAGATCGCACCACTGCACTCCAGCCTGGGGGACAGAGCGAGACTCTGGCATGGCGGCTCACGCCTATAATCCCAGCACTTTGGGAGGCTTAGGTGGGCGGATCATCTGAGGTCGGGAGTTGGAGACCAGCCTGACCAACATGGAGAAACCCTGTCTCTGGCCGGGCGCGGTGGCTCAAGCCTGTAATCCCAGCACTTTGGGAGGCCGAGACGGGCGGATCACGAGGTCAGGAGATCGAGACCATCCTGGCGAATATGGTGAAACCCCGTCTCTACTAAAAAAATACAAAAAACTAGCCGGGCGAGGTGGCGGGCGCCTGTGGTCCCAGCTACTCGGGAGGCTGAGGCAGGAGAATGGCGTAAGCCCGGGAGGCGGAGCTTGCAGTGAGCCGAGATCGCGCCACTGCACTCCAGCCTGGGCGACAGAGCGAGACTCCGTCTCAAAAAAAAAAAAAAAAAAAAAAAAAAAAAAAAAAGAAACCCTGTCTCTACTAAAAATACAAAATTAGCTGGGCATGGTGGCACATGCCTGTAATCCCAGCTACTCAGGAGGCTGAGGCAGGAGAATTGCTTGAACGTGGGAGGCGGAGGTTGCGGTGAGCTGAGATCACACCATTGTATTCCAGCCTGAGCAACAAGAGCGAAATTTCGTTCCAAAAATAAATAAATACATACATAAAAATTCATACCCTATATTATAGCCAAGTGATGGAACCAAAACAAAAAAAAAAAAGAAAGATTCTCCAAGAGAGGTGTTTTAATTTCCCCAAAAAACAGAATCTGCTATTTGAATAAGTTAAAGTTGCCACCTGTTTCTCTGAATTGTATTGCAGGCTTTTTGTTTGTTTGAGACGGGGTATCACTTTGTCACCCAGGCTGGAGTGCAGTGGTGCCATCTTGACTCACTGCAGCCTCGACTTCTCAGGCTTAAGTGATCCTCCTGCCTCAGCCCCCGAAGTAGCTGGGACTACAGGCACACACCATGACACCCAGCTGATTTTATTTATTTATTTATTTATTTATGAGATGGAGTTTTGCTCTTGTTGCCCAGGCTGGAGTGCAATAGTGCAATCTTGGCTTACCACAACCTCCGCTTCCTGGGTTCAAGCAATTCTCCCGCATCAACCTCCCATATAGCTGAGATTACAGGCATGCACCACCACGCCCTGCTAATTTTATATTTTTTTAGTAGAGATGGGGTTTCTCCGTGTTGGTCAGGCTGATCTTGAACTCCCGACCTCAGGTGATCTGCCCGCCTCGGCCTCCCAAAGTGCTAGGATTACAGGTGTGAGCCACCGTGCCCGGCCTGACACCCAGCTAATGATTTTTGGTATTTTTTGTAGAGAAGGGATTTTACCATGTTGCCCAGGCTGGTCTCTTAACTCCTGACCTCAAGTGATCCTCCCGCTTTGTATTCTAGTTTTAAACTTTGAAGAATTTAGGGCCTTTTTGTTACTTATGAATACAAAAGACATGTTATTAAATGGATTGCTACTTTTAAAACATTTCATACTTTTGACCCAGTAATTCAATGTCCAGGAATTTATTCTCAGAAAATACAGTAATCAGATTGCGGAGAAAGATCCACTTATAAGTATACTCATCTCAGCATTATTTGTACATTATTTGGCCCAAAATGGAAAAAACTGCAACACCCACATGCAGAGAATGGTTAAATCAGGTGTGGGAATCCTGTACAATGAATGATTGATTATTTTACAGCCTCTGAGGCCAGGTGCATTGGCTCATGCCTATAATCCTAGCACTTTGGGAGGTTAAGGCAGGAGGATTGCTTGAGGCCAGGAACTCGAGGCTGTGGTGAACTACGACTGCACCCCTGCATTTCAGCCTGCGTGACAGAGTGAGACCCTGTCTCTAAAAATAAAAAATAAAAAGGAAAGTTATTCATTGAGCTCCTACTATTTGCCAAGATGATTTCAGCCCTCACGGAGTTTATAGTTCACAGGAGCAGATAGACAGCTATCAAATGCACAAGTAGCTATACAATATCAGGAAGTGGTAAATACCACAAATGAAAATTCCTCCCACTTGTTGGTTTCCATGTACCCAGCCTTGTTCTAAATGTTTTACCTAGATTATCTCACTTAATCTTCGCAGCAACCTATGACAAGATAATATTTCCATTATGACCAAAAATAAATCAGGGAAGGCCTCCTGAGAAGGCAATCTTGAATAGACCTTGAAGGAAGGAAGGGATGCATCAGAGGAGACTCTGGGGGCCCGTATCAAGGGCAGAAGAGCAGTGCAAAAGCCCTGGGCAGGAAGGCACCAACTTGAAGCCAGCAGGGTTCAATCTAGCAAGGCTAAGTCATGAAGAGTGGAGTTTGCAACCCTCACTGCCACGAGAAGCACCCAGCCAGGGAACTATATTATTATTATTTAAAATATTGATGACTAGCTGTATGTGGTGGCTCATGCCTGTAATCTCAGCACTTAGGGAGACTGAGGTGGGAGGATTGCTTGAGCCCAGGAGTTAGAGACCAACTTGACAACATAGTAGGCCCCGTCCCTACAAAAAAATTTTTTTTTAATTAGCCGGGCCTAGTAATGCACACATGTAGTCCCAGCTACTCAGGAGGCTGAGGTGGAAGGAGCGCTTCAGCACAAGAGTTCAAGGCTACAGTCAGTTATGATCACACCACTGCACTCCAGCCTGGGTGACAGAGCAAGGGCCTATTAAAAAACAAAAAAAGGAAGAAGAAGAAATTGATGGCTGAATCCTCCTTCCAGTCCCACTCAATCAGAACACCTCTGAACGCGTCTGAAATGCCCCAGTGATTTTAACGTGCAGCCTGGGGCTGGGAACCACACATGTCAAGCCTTGTAGATCTCTGGGTTTTATTCTGAGTGGACAAAGAAGACATTGAACAGTTTCAGCAGGAAAGGGACATGGCCTAATAATATTTCTTTCTTTGAATTACTTAAAGGCAGCCGGGCGTGACGGTTCACATCTGTAATCCCAGCACTTTGGGAAACCGAGGCAGGCACCTGAGGTCGAGAGTTCGAGACCAGCCTGACCAACATGGAGAAACCCCGTCTCTACTAAAAATAAAAATTAGCCAGGCATGGTGGCACATGCCTGTAATCCCTGCTACTCAGGAGGCTGAGGCAGTAGAATTGCTTGAACCCGGGAGGCGGAGGTTGCGGTGAGTTAAGATCGTGCCATTGTACTCTAGCCTGGGCAACAAGAACGAAACTTCATCTCAAAAAAAAAAAAAAATTTCTTAAAGGTTCTGTAGAAAAGCAGTTTTAGGGGCCCAGGTGAAGGTGGGAAGGCCAGTTGGAGGTCATTGTCATGATCTGACGTGGCTTGTACCAGAGTGTAGACATGGAGGTGAAGCAGCCAGATGCTTGATCTACTTTGAGGTAGACCCTGGGAGGTGAGCCGCCCCTGACTCATCGTTTAAACTCCTGTTCAGGGCCACCTCCTTCAGGAAGCCTCTGCCAATCCCTGGCAGGCCAGGAGGAAAGGCCCCACGACTGCGGCTACTCGGTCGGAGTCCATCTCCGCATATCCAGGCCTTATCCTGACTTTCACGGGGATGTTTCCCAGATGGAACAGTAAGACCGCAGTGAGCATCGCTCCATGGCATCCGGAGTTCTGTCATCTGGAAAATGTGCAGCTCTGTCTGGAATCTTCTGCCAGACATTCCCCTGTCAAACACTGAGCCCAAGGGCGTTGTATAAAGGCCCTACCCGAGGTTATCCAAGAGACCAGAACTTGGGCCAGCCTCCAGCATCCTAACTAGTCTGTCGTCTGTTCAGCCCTGTGGAGAACAGGGCATCCTTCCGGAGGGGTGGGGCTGTCTGCTGCCGTAGTGGGGCTCCAGAGGCAGAAGTGCAGTCTGGTGGTGTGATGCTGGAGAGACTGAGTCAGACCGTGACCCCCACAGCGTCAGTGTTTTAACTGAGAGCTTCCTGCATACCAGGTGCCGAGAACAGCCCCATACACCTTATACCTGAGTCCTTCCAGGGCTTCAGGAAGTGGATGCCGTGTGTCCCAATCAGGGCCACGGTGGTGCACGACTCCAGGGGTGCCATTCACAGAGCAAAATAGAGCAGCCACTCCCTGCAATGTGATGTACTTTGCTGCTTTCTCCTTCCTCCCTCCTTCTCTGCCTCCATCTCTACCTCCCTCTCTCCCTCCCTCCCTCTCTCCCTCTCTCTCTCTCCCTCTTTTTCTCTCTTACTTTCTTTCCTTCTTTCTTACCGAGTCTCGCTCTGTCACCCAGGCTGGAGTGCATGGTGTGATCTCGGCTCACTGCAACCTCCGCCTCTTGGGTTCAAGCTATCCTCGTGCCTCAGTCTCCCAAGTAGCTGGGATTACAGATGCACACCACCACACCTGGCCAGTTTTTGTATTTTTAATAGAGACGGGGTTTCGCCATGTTGGCCAAGCTGGTCTTGAACTCCTGACCTCAGGTGATCTGCCCACCTCAGCCTCCCAAAGTGTTGGGATTACGGGCGTGAGCCACCGCGCCCAGCTTCACTGCTTTGTGGATCCCTGTTTTACAGATGGAGAGGAAGCATGCTTAGAGAGTATGAAGATCATGCTGAAGCTCACACAGCAGGACCAGAACCAGGTCAGCCTCACCCCACCCTGCCCTGCCACTGGAGGTCAATGGTGACAGGAGCCTGGGTTCCTGTCAAAGTGCAGACCTCACTCCCCACAGTGAGTTCCTTCCTGTTTTCACAAGGATTGTTCTCACTCCCAGGGAACAGCAAGATTTTCCTAGTGTCCCCTACCCCCTACTCCAACCCTGGGCGGACCCTTGGCCTCGGGCAACATCACAGGGCAGCTGCCGGGGATGCCTGGCATTCAAGCCTTGCTGAGAACATGAAACTGCTGCTCTGGGGACTCGCACTGGTGACCCCAATGTGGCAGCCGCTCTTTCGGCTCTTTAATAATTTAGAGAATGCATACAATTCAGCGGGCAGTTTCATCTCTGGGTTCAGAAACACAATGCCCAGGGGATTGCTGCCAGCGAAGAGTGAAATTTCACTTGTCACAGTGACCGAGGATGTGAGCCTGTTCCTGGAAGGGACTCTGGTCTCTGGGTGTTTGTGAACAGCCTAGAAGACAGGAGGCCAGCAGCCAGCGTGCCAGGAGCTTGAGGGTCTGTCCCAGCTCAGCTCTCCAAAGATGGGCCTTCCTGCGAATCCCTTTCCCCCTGTCTGTTGCCTGTAGGGGAGAGAGAGGGGGCTGCACAGACTGGTGTGTGTGGCTCCACATTTGCGTTTGATGCCTAGCTGCACCTCTGACCCCAGCCTCCCTCCATGTCAGCCCCTGGGAAAACCCTTGCACCAGGCCCCAGAGGGTCCTTGGGAACCTTTCCAGGACACTTGCAGTTCCTAAAACTTGGCAATTGCCTTTTTCCCTTAAAAAAAAAAATCATTCTTTGCCGGCTTGGTGGCCTATAGTGCCAGCACTTTGGAAGCCATGGCAGGAGGATTGCTTGAGCCCAGGAGTTTGAGACCAGCCTGGGCAACATAGTGAGACCCTGCCCCTACAAAACATAAAAAACAAAATTAGCCAGGGGTGTGTGCCTGGGGTCCCAGCTACTTGGGAGGCTGAGGTGGGAGGATTGCTTGAGCTCATCGGAGTGGAGGTTACAGTGTGCTATGACACCACTGCATTCCAAGCTGGGCGACAGAGTGAGACCATGTCTCAAAAAAGAACAAAAAAACCCAAAAATTGGCGGCCGGGCGCAGTGGCTTATGCCTGTAATCCCAGCACTTTGGGAGGCTGAGGCGGGCGGATCACGAGGTCAGGAGATTGAGATCATCCTGGCTAATACGGTGAAACCCCATCTCTACTAAAACTACAAAAAATTAGTCTGGCGTGGTGGCAGATGCCTGTAGTCCCAGCTACTGAGGAGGCTGAGGCAGGAGAATGGCGTGAACCCAGGAGGCGGAGCTTACAGTGAGCTGAGATTGCGCCACTGCACTCCAGCCTGGGTGAGAGAGCAAGACTCTGTCTCAAAAAAAAAAAAAAAAAAAAAAAAAAAGAAAAAGAAAACAAGAAAACAAAAATTGTTCTTTAAAAAAATTACACTTGAAAACATGATGTTAGGCCGGGCACGGTGGCTTATGCTTGTAATCCCAGCATTTTGGGAGGCTGAGGAGGGTGGATCATGAGGTCAGGAGATCCAGACCATGCTGGCCAACATGGTAAAACCCCGTCTCTATTAAAAAATACAGGCCGGGCGCAGTGGCTCAAGCCTGTAATCCCAGCACACTTTGGGAGGCCGAAACAGGCGGATCACAAGGTCAGGAGAATCGAGACCATCTGCTAACACGGTGAAACCCCATCTCTACTAAAAAAATAAAAAACTAGCGAGGCCCGAGGTGGCTGAGCGCCTGTGATCCCAGCTACTCGGGGAGGCTGAGAGCGGAAGAATATCTAAACCGGGGCGGAGCTTGCAGTGAGCTGAGATCCGGCCCTGCACTCCAGCCTGGGCGACAGAGCAAGACTCTGTCTCAAAAAAAAAGAGTAGCTGAAGTAGGGTGGTGAAGCCTGTAGTCCCTGCTACTCGGGAACTGAAACAGGAGAATGGCATGAACCGGAGGCAGACTTGCAGTGAGCGAGATTGCACCACTGCACTCCAGCCTGGGAGACACAGTAAGACTCCGTCTTAAAAAAAAAAAAAAAAAAAGAAAAGAAAAGAAAACATGATGTTAAGTAAAATTAGCCAGACACAAAAAGACAAACAATATATGATTGCACTTATCCAAGGTACAGAGAATAAGCAAATTTATGGAGACAGAAGTAAAATGGGGATTACCAGGGACTGAGGGGCTGGGGAGTGGGGAGTTATTTAATGACTACAGCATTTCTGTTTCGGAGATGAAAACGTCTGGAAATGGACAGTGATGGTTGCACAACATTGTGAATGTACTTAATGCCACGGAATTGTACACTTAAAAATGGTGAAAATGGTAAATGCTGTGTTATGTATATTTTATCACAATTTTAAAAGTATGTTTACTGTAAAAACAAAAAATTGCACAAGAGGCCTGGTGCAGTGGCACATGCCTGTAATCCCAGCACTTTGGGAAGCCTGAGGAGGAAGGATCACTTGAGCTCAGGAGTTTGAGACCAGCCTGGGCAACATGGTGAAACTCCATCTCTACCAAAAAAAAAAATAATAATAATAATACAAAAATTAACAGAAGGTAGTGGTACATGCCTGTAGTCCCAGCTACTTGGGAGGCTGGGGTGGAAGGATCATTTGAGCCCAGGAAGTCGAGGCTGCAGTGAGCCGTGATGGCACCACTGCACTCCAGCTTGGGAGATAGAGTGAGACCCTGTCTCAAAAAAATAAAAATAGGCCGGGCGGGGTGATTCATGCCTGTAATCCCAGCACTTTCGGAGGCTGAGGCAGGTGGATCATGAGGTCAGGAGTTCAAGACCAACCTGGCCAACATGGTGAAACCCTGTCTCTACTAAAAATACAAAAATTAGCCGGGCATGATAGCAGGTGCCTGTAATCCAGCTACTCAGGAGGCTAAGGCAGGAGAATCGCTTGAACCCAGGTGTCAGAGGTTGTAGTGAGCCAAGCTGGTGCCATTGCACTCCAGCCTGGGTGACAGAGTGAGGCTCCATATCAAAAAAATAAAATAAAATAAATATCCATAAATCCATACTGATATAAATAAATGATTGAATACATAAATAAGTGAGGGAGAACAGGCAACCTCTCATCCAGAATTCCAAATCATCTCTATAGAGAGTCCACCCTCAGGAGGTGGAACATAGGAACTCCCTCCTCCTTGGCTCTGGATGGCAGACAGGGACTTCCTTCCAAGGAGTACCCTATAGAAAGCAGGGGGGAAAAGAGTCGCCTTACAGTGGAGACCCCTGACAAACACTTCCTCAGCCAGGTGGTCAGGCTGAGCCTCAACAGTGATCATACGTCATGTTGTCAGTATGCACCCTGAGATGATGGGATGAAAACGGCACTTGACCTCCGGGGTCTTCCTCCCTGAAACCCACAACCCAGTCTAATCATGAGAAAAACGTCAGACAAATCCTAACTGAGGGACATCTATAAATGTTTTATTTCATTCTGTAAATGTTTCCAACACACCTCAACACTGTCAAGGTCATCAAAAACAAAGTCTGAGAAACTGTCACAGCCCAGAGGAACCCAAGGAGATGCTGGGACCTTGGATGGGATCCCAGAACAGAAAAAGGACATTAGGTAAAAACTGGAGAAATCTTTGGCTGGGCACAGTGGCTCACGCCTGTAATCCCAGCACTTTGGGAGGCTGAGGCAGGTGGATTACTTGAGGTCAGTAGTTCAAGACCAGCCTGACCAAAACCGTATCTTTACTAAAAATACAAGAAAAAAATTGGCCGGCGCAGTGGCTCACACCTGTAATCCTAGCACTTTGGGAGGCTGAGGCGGGCAGATCATGAGGTCAGGAGTTTGAGACCAGCCTGACCAACATGCTGAAACCCCGTCTCTACTAAAAATAAAAAATAAAAAAAAATTAGCCGGGCACGGTGGCACGCGCCTGTAATCCCAGCTACTCAGGAGGCTGAGGCAGGAGAATCGCTTGAACCCAGGAGGCAGAGGTTGCAGTGAGCTGAGATGGAGCCACTGCACTCCAGCCTGGGCAACAGAGGAAAACTCTGTCAAAAAAAAAAAAAAAAAAGGAGAAATCTGAATCAACTGTGGACTTCAGTTAACAAAGATGTATCAGTATTGGTTCATTACTGATGCTACACATCCCATGCTGATGTGAGAATTTTTTTTTTTTTTTTGAGATGGAGTCTCCCTCTGTTGCCCATGCTGGAGTGCAGTGGTGCGATCTTGGCTCACTGCAACCCCTGCCTCCCGGGTTCAAGTGATTCTCCAGCCTCAGCCTCCCAAGTAGCTGGGATTATAGGTGCACACCACCATGCCCAGCTAATTTTTGTATTTTTAGTAGAGATGGGGTTTCACCACCATGTTGGTCTTGAATGCCTGACCTCAGGTGATCTGCCCACCTTGGCCTCTCAAAGTGCTGAGATTACAGGCGTGAGCCACCGCTCCCCAACTGACGGGAGATTATTATTAGTGCCTGGTAATCATTGCACTCTCCCAGGGCAGGAGCTCCTTTGCCAGAGAAGTCCCTGGTCACCTGAAGGGGGGTACAGGGAGAAAAGAGCCACTTCCCAGCCCTCAGCCCCTCTAGACATGGCAAGGCCCTGGGGACAGAGGCCAGCTTGGGTGTTGGAAGAGCTGGGGGTGAAGCTTGTCTCTGCACAGATTTACTCCATGGCCAGGTTCAAATTCCTTTCCCTCCAGAGGCCAGGGACAACAATAGTCCCGGTGTGAGGGCCTCGCTCAGTTCTCAAGGACTCTCTCAGGGCGCAGGCGCCTGCTCTGACAGCCCAGCTGTTGCTTCTGGTTGGAACTGCCAGCCTTGAAGCCCCAGAGGCTGTTCCCTGTAGGACGGAGTGAGTCATCCTGGGATCATTTGCCTGCCAGGAGTGGGTGAGGGAGGAGCAGCTGCCGCCTTCACAGACACCTGGTAGTGTCAGAAGAGGGCATGCACTGCCCTGGTGAGGCTCCTCTGGCTGCCCCCAGGCCCACACCCAAGGATCCCTGCCTCAGAGTAAGTGAGTGCTCTAGCCAGGGTCCCCTCTCACTCTGCTAAGGGCTGGGTTAGTGATGCCCTACATAAGTAGCCGCTTCGGCGGTCGGAGGCAGGACAAGATGCGTTGGAGGGTCCAGCTCCATCTGTGCCCCTCCCTTGGGCTCTCCTTTCCGTGTACCCAGGCAGGTGGAAGGGATCTTTCTCCCATTCTGGCCGGGGCACCTAGAGATGGGGGAGATGGGAAAGGAGACAGAAACAGTGGGCCCCAGGTAGGAGCGAGGGAGGGAGGCGAGGTCTAGGCAAGGAGCAAGGAAGAGGGCCAGGGTGGTGGTGGGTGGGGGCATCAGAGACAGCGGGGCATGTGGCCAGGAGCCCGCGCGCCAGGCTGAGCTGCTGCTCCCAGCTCAGGAGCCCCTGTGCCAGCTGGATGCGGGCGGGTGGGCACGGGCAGGGCCACGTGCCAGACATGCACAGAGCGCCCTTTGAGGAGGTGGCAGCTGTGGGTCCAGGCCCCCCTCCTCTTGCTGTGGCCCTGCTTGGCCCCTCCAACAATGCCTTGCTGAGCACTGGGCTGTGGATGCTGATGTGCACAGTTGGGAACCCCACTCAAGAGGTGAAGGGGCAACCATACTAAACCGGAGCAGGGAGGTACACCCCATCATTGCCAGAACAGGGACTTGGGTCTCTTGTGGGAGGCCTGGATTTCCCTCTTTCTCGCATAACTCATACCCCCTCATTGCTGCTGGCCTCTTGGGATCCTCCCCTGGACACTCCTGGAGAAAAGATCAAGGCTGCTCGCCCCTTGGGGAAAAAGGCCGAAAACCCAGTCGGTGACCTGCTACTGGGGGCTTTTGGGAGCTGGGGGAAGTCAGCCTCCTGCCTGGCTCTGCTTCCTCCATCCAGCCACCATGGCCTCCTGGCACAGCATCCCTGGCAGACAGAAGGGCCCGCCCCCCACATGGGCACCCACACAGAGATTCCCTAGGCAGCTGGAGCTCTCTGTCTGCCCCCAGGTCCCCGCCATGACCCCGGGTGTGGCCAACCAGCCTCATGGAGCTGGCTCTGTGTTTCCTCCCTGTGGTGGGTAGTGCTGACCTCTGGGCACTGCTCTGGACCCCAGCCCCACTTGCTCTAGATGCTCACCCACCGTCCCCAGGCAGCAGAACAGAGGGGTCAGACCCCTGCTCCTTCCTTTGGGTGGGTGAGGGATCTCAGTGCCTGGGCCTATGAAACGTAGGCAACAGCAAGGCCCGTGGGCAAGAGCAAGGCCTGCCTGGCAGGGGTAGAGGGATGGGGACGAACATGCATGTGCCCAGTGGCTGTGGATGCCATGTGTGGGCACCATGGTAGATGCGGAACAGCTGAAATTGGGGGTGTCTGGCCTGGGGAAAGGAAGTCTCAGGCCCACAAAGGCTTGTCTTCCAGCCTCTGGGAGGACGATGGGCTGAGGGTGGGCCCAGGAGTGGGGGTTACAGGGACACAGGATCCTCCCTAGAAGCCAGGCCAGATGACTTCAGGATGAGCCAGGCTGTTTCCGGGGAGTGGGAGCTCCTCTTCCCTGGGGGTCTCGGGGCTCGCTCTCAGCTGGGGGAGGGCAGAGGGGCTCCCGGAGGCCTGCTCTGCTGCCCCGCGATCGCCTTCCGCCGGCCGACCCCTCCCCCGTCTGCGCCCGGACCCAGGGCCTAGGAGGCCGGCCAGGGCCACAGGGCAGGCGCCCAGCCCCCGGGGACGTGCAGTGTTGGGGGAGGGGACTGGTTAGGCGACCTGGAGCTGGTGCGACCGGAGGTGGCCTGCAAGGGATGGGCGAGGAGCGGAGGAGACCGCGCCTCCCCGCCGAGTTGGGCCGACAGAAAAAGGCCAAGGTCTGGGGTCCTCGCCTTTAACGTGGCCCCGGCCGCGGAGACGGGGGGAGGGGCGGCGCGGGCGGCGCATGCGCGGTGCGGCTGGAGCCGCCGGACTGTCCGGCGTCCGGGAACGCTAGGGAGCCCAAGAAGCCGGAGAGCGCCCGGACCCCTCGCGGGGGCTCTGAGCGGCGCGGGCGGACCCGAGCCCCCAGCCCGCGGGTGCCGCTGCCCGCCAGGCCCCGGGGGCGACGGCCAAGATGTCCGTGCCGGTGAGTACCGCGCCGCCCCGGACCCCGGGCCGGCTGCCCCCGGCCCGCCTGCGACCTCGCGCCGCCCGCGCCTGATGCCTCGCGACCTCGCGCCCCTGGGCCTGATGCCGCGGGGGCTCCCGGACTGGGGGTCGCCTGACCGGGGTCTGCTCGGCCCCGGGGGAGAGCGCACAGTCTCGGGGAGGCTCCCACAAGCCGGCCTGTATGCCCCAGCCTTTGCATCCTCTTTGAGGAGAGCCGGGTCGGGCTGGGGCCGTGTTGTCCCCTCGGGGAGCCCCCCAAGATGGCTGGGTCGGGAAGGCTCTTTGTTGGTCCAGGAAACCCCTGGGACAGCTGGGCCAGGCGGGGGTCTGCCGCCCGCCGGGACCCCGCAACAGGACAGTTAGGCCTAGCGGGGAGGGGTCTCTGCCACTCCCGGGACTCCCCTCCGGGACTGCTGGGCTGGATGAAGGGTGGGAGGCCTGTGCTGCCCCTCCAAGACCTCCCTCGGATTGCTGCCCTGCGGCGCTGCCGGGACTCTCCCCGGGGTGGCCAGGTTGGGGCTCGATCTCTGCCAGTCACCGGAGCCACCCCTCCCCCAGGACGGCTTGTCTGGATGGGAGCCGTGCCTGCCCTCCACAACTGATGCGCTCACTTTCCTGGGAAGTTTTCCTCCCGCCGCGGAACCCCTGGGGCCCTGACTGGCCGCTTCCTCCCCGTTGGCCGTTGGCCGTGGGCGTTTTCTACCCGACACCCCCTCTTCCTGGCCGGGCAGCCTGGGTTTGGCAGACCCCTGGGCCATGGTTCCACACTTGGGCACTGGCATCTCTGAGCATCTCAGTCTCATATTCTGAGGACAGCAAGTGATCCTGGCTACCCTGGGTGACCAGGCCTCACATTACAGATGGACAGACTGAGGTGGGAGGCGGACACCCTGGCGTACTGCCAGGAAGGGACACCATCCGCACCTGGTGAGCTGTGGCCTCCAACCATCGTTTCCCTGCCTGGTTAGGAGCTTTACCCTCCAGAGCCCTGTCCACTCTGGCCTTGTTTCTGGAACTGCTCCTCACCGGGAGGACCCCATCCTTTCCATGAAGCAGGCAGTGGGGGCGTCCTGGCAAGTGGCCTCTTCATTAACTACTCCAGAGTGTGTGCAGATGACTGGAGGGGAGGCTGGCCAAGTGCAAAGCATTGTTATTGCGGAATTAAAGAGCCCGCTCCCGCCCACCTCCAGTAGTGGTAATGCAGTTACAGATGAAAAAATGAGGGCTTCCAGACTGTGCTGAAGTAAGGCCTGCCATCCGTCCTGGTTCAGAGCATAATCGCCTCGTCTTCAGAAAGAAAGAAAACAGAGCATGCCTACCAAGCCCTTCCTCTCTTCTGCTCTGCTCTCCTGGAAAGTTCTGGACTTCTCTGGCCCAGGGCCTCAGGAGACTGGCCAGCCCCGCTCCTGTGGACACGAGACAGAGGGACAAGGTGAACCACCTGAGCCTGCTGGAGGGCCAGTGTCCCAGGGCAGTAGTGATTAGGGAATGTCAGTCTGGCCACATCTGAGCCTGCGTGGGCCTCTATGGGGAGGTCTCCATTTGCTTTGATCTGGTTGTCCACAGTCAGAACCAAGCTCTGGACAGAGTCTGGGATGGCGCCCTGACCCCTTGCCTTACAGGACTTTGGGCAGCCTTCTTTGGTGCTGTGCCTCATCTGTAACAAGAGAGGGACGGCAGGCTGGGTAGGACTTGGACAGATAGGCACCGTTGTGGGGACCTGCAACCTGGCCAGACCATCACGGCCTCCAAGTCACCTCCTACCCTCTCCCTTGTAGTCACAGCCCAGCAGAATTCTGCTAGGGGTGGGCAGGGGTCTTTGCCATCTGTCCGTTACGTGCCTGGCTGGCAGATCAGTATGGCTGTCTCTCCTGGGACCTTGGGCAGTGTGTGAGGTGGTGGGGCCAAGAGGAGAATTCATTTTTGGAACAGTCTTGAAGTGTTCTGAAAATTGCTTTCATGTGCTGAGGAGGCCCTGTGGAGGCTTCCAGACCAAGCTGCCTGCTCAAGCCCTGCCCTTGGAACCCAGAGTGGCGACTGCTCAGGGACACGTCTGGGTTTTAAGCACACCCATTCATTTGGGCAGTCTTTTCCTAGATGGGCTGACGCAGGCACTTTTGCCCACAGAAATAAGATACTTCAGAAGGGGGTGGGAGGGTAAGCAGGGTGAGAGGTTGGTGGGCTGATTGTGCGGGGAGCAACCCCGTGAGTGTTGGGGCAGGGGGCACGTCTGGGGTCAGCTGGTGTCACCTTGTCATTTGACTCACATGGAGTCCCGGACCCAGAGAGGGGAAAGTGCCAGGGTGTCCCAGCTGCCTGCTCAGTGCCCCTTCCTCTGCTCCAGGCATAGAGCAGTGCAGTGCTCAGGCGGTGCCTAGATACCCCATGCGTATTCCCATGCCTTCTTCTTGGGCATGGCTACCCAGCGCCCTGGGCCTGTCTCTTCCCGCAGCTGAGAGGACACATTTGGAAGGAAATGTGCCACCCACCTCAGACCTCTGGCTGGCATTGGCTTGGGAGTCCATGTTTAGGGGTGGCAGGTGCTGGCCACACCTGGCCCCGCCAGGTGAGAGGCCAGCTTCCAGTTGCAGAGTGGCCTCCCTGCTATCTGTTCTGCCTCTTGCTTCCCATCTGTGAAGTGAGTGCGGCCGCTCCAGCTCCTCCTGTGCTCCTTCGTTGAGGGATGGCTCCTTTCAGGGATGCTGCCTTGTGTGCTGGGCACTGGGCTCAGGGTCTCACAGGCCCACAGAGGGCCTGTGTCGTGTCTTGCCAGGGTCACATGGCCAGTGAGAGGTGGAGCCAGGGTGGGAGCCGAGTGTGGCAGGATCCACAACCATAAAATGACCATCATCCTGCATGGCCTCTACCTGTGGGGGCCGCAGCCTGTTGAGCTGTGGATGGCAGCCAACCCTCTACCTATGGCTTCCCAAACATGAGTTTGCGTCACCCCTTCTGTGTCCCTGGGCGGCAAGGCAGCTTGGGCTCAGAGCAGGTAGCACCCAGGGTTGTGTAGCACGGTGGGTCTAGTCCCAGCCAGCCCCAGCAGTGGTAGATGGAGATGAGTGGACCAGCCTGCATCTGGTTGAAACCGTGGCCAGCAATCCTGGGACTGGCTCTGTGCCAGGCAGTGGTGTGAGAGGGAGAGCTGCCCAAGGAGCCATGAGGGGCTGGCCTGGGCAGCCAGGCAGTGGACAGAGAGAGTGGGAAGAGGCAGTGTCCATGTTCAAAGTCCGCAGCTCAGGCGCCACCGCCCCTGCAGCACCCTCTCCAGCCACTGGGCCTTGGCTCAGCCTGTCCCTCCCTCTATAGGAAGTGATCCCCAGCCGGCTGCCTTCTTCACCAGGTCATTCCTGTTCACCTCGAGCTCTGCGAGCCTGGGGTCTCAGCCACTCTCCTCAGAGCCTTGCTTAGGGCTGAAAGGGGTTCCTGGAGAGGCTGCTTCGGGGTGGGGAGAGTGTTTTGGTGGGTCGAGGGCGAGGGCTCTAGAGTGAGCAGTGTTGGCTCTGTGCCTTGAGTGAGTTACTGAACCTCCTGAGCCTCAGTTTCCTCCTCTATGTCATGGGGATGTTAACAGCACAGAGCTCCTGGGGTTTTGTGAGAACTTGGTGAGGGGCGCCCAGAGCTGTTAGAAGGAGGGTAATTAAGTAACAGCAGCTACTGCTATGGAGATTATTGTCTTTATGTGGCCGTGGTTGGCTAGTGCAGTGGCCCAGACCCCATTTCTGACTCCCAGGCAGCCAGCATAGGGAGGAGGCTGGGCTGGGCCCAGACCAACTGGCCTCTGCCCCCAGGGTTCCGTGGCCCTTTCTTTATGGTCAGTGTGGTTTCCGCCAAGGCCTTGGTGGGATGACCCTGGCCTCTCCCCTGCCCGGGCGTGGCCTGCAGGACCCTAGCCTCTTGAGCCTTGGATGGGCAGGTCCTTGTCTTCATCCCATCCAGAGAGAGTGACCTGCACTGGGGCCACCAGCTGGCCCATCGCATCTAGGCAGCTGCTGCCCTGCTCCAAGTGCCCCCAGGAATGAGGCAGCATTGCAGACCGTGGGAGCCACCGCAGTGGTGCAGGCCTCTGCTCAGGTGTGGTCTGCAGCAGCTGGGCCAGCACAGGGCAGCCAGGGCCTGGAGGGAGGCTGGTTCCACCCCTGCCTGAGGATCATGGCTCCTACAGCCGGGAGGGTGAGTAGGGGCCTGGGTAATACCTGCAGACCTCCCCATTTCCTACCACTGGTGCTCTGGTGTCCTTGGGCCCATACCACCTTCCCTCTGTGTGCTTACCTTCACCCCGGCCTTGGACTTGGCTTCACTGCAGCCCTGCATGTGTCTTCCCAGTCAAGCCCCATGGTTTCTGTGGCTCACTCTCAGTCCTCGTGTGCTGAGCCGTTGTCTCCCTCTCTTCAGGAAAAAGGAAAAGAGTTCTGGGGGACAGGTTGGGGACCTCAGTAGAGGTGTGGAAGGTATGCTTGCTTTGTTGAGATGGTCACAAGTTGCGGCTCTGAAGTTAATCTCTTCTCCAACGGGGATTAGAGGCTGGGAAGGTTTTTCAGTCATTTTAATTTATTGTTTAAGCCCTGCCGAATTCCAAGAAGAATTTGAAGCAGATTATAGCAGAAGACACAAATAGTCTGGGATCATGAAAAGATCTGGAATTATGTAATGTATTGTGAAGGAGGAAGAATTATCCCAGAAAGCCTGGGCTCAGTAGGCCTCCAAATTTAACTTGAAGCTCCCTGATGGTCAGGGCAAAAAGAGTAGCATGGTGGGTTTGGGCTTGTAGTATCTGTTTTTGGTATTTGTAATACCATGTATTTTTTCTTTGCTTTGTTTTATTTTTTACCAGTCGAAACTCTTACTGAGGTAAATTTTACATGTTGTGAAATGTGCAGATGTTAAACATACAGTTAGTTGGATGAGTTTTGATTAATATAGACCTTCATGTAGCCATCAATCAAATCAAAATAACAAATGTCTCCATCACCTCAGAAAGTTCTCAAAAGCCCCCTTACAGTCAAGATTCTATCACCCTGGCTTAAGTTTGCGTGTTCTTAAACTTTCTGCAACTGGAAGCCTGCAGTAGATGCGCTTTGGAGTCTGGCTTTTTTCTCTTTTTTACTGAGACAGAATCTCACTCTGTCACCCAGGCTGGAGTGCAGTGGCAGGATCTCGGCTCACTGCAACCTCTTCCTCCCGGGGTCAAGCGATACTCCTGCCTTAGCCTCCCGAATAGCTGGGATTATAGGTGACCACCACTATTCCCAGCTAATTTTTGTATTTTTAGTAGAGATAGGGTTTCACCATGTGGCCAGACTGGTCTCGAACTCCTGACCTCAGGTAATCCGCCCACCTTGGCCTCCCAAAGTGCTAGGATTACAGGCATGAACCACCAAGCCCGGCCAAGTCTGGCTTTTTTCATCGAGCATATTGGTTTTATTCTTTTTTTTTTTTTTTTAAATAGACGGAGTGTCATTCTGTTGCCCAGGCTGGAGTGCAGTGGCGCGATCTTGGCTCACTGCAAGTTCCACCTCCTGGGTTCAAGCGATTCTCCTGCCTCAGTCTCTCAAGTGGCTGGGATTACAGGTGCCCACCACCATGCTGGCTCGTTTTTGTATTTTTAGTTGAGACGGTTTCACCATGTTGGCCAGGCTGGTCTCAAACTCTGATCTCAGGTGATCCACCTGCCTTGGCCTCCCAAAGTGCCAGGATTATAGGCATGAGCCACAGCACCCAGCCCCAACAGTTTATTCTTTTTTTTTTGAGACGGAGTCTTGCTCTGTCCCCCAGGCTGGAGTGCAGTGGCACGATCACGGCACACTGCAAGCTCTGCCTCCCGGGTTCACACCACTCCCCTGCCACAGCCTCCCGAGTAGTTGGGACTACAGGCACCCACCACCATGCCCGGCTAATTTTTTGTGCTTTTAGTAGAGATGGGGTTTCACTGTGTTAGCCAGGATGGTCTCCTGACCTCGTGATCGCCCGCCTTCGCCTCCCAAAGTGCTGAGATTACAGGTGTGAGCTACTGCGCCCGGCCAGTTTATTATTTTTTGTTGCTGAGCAATGTTCCAGTAATGGATGTGCCACAAGATATTTATCCATTCCCTTGTGGATGGATATCTATCTCTACCTTTAGTGTGCTGTGTCTGTATCTGAGTCTCAGTCTTGCTGTGTTGCCCAGGCTGGCCTCCTAGACTCAAACGATCCTCCTGCCTTAGCCTCCCCAGTAGCTGGGACTGAGCCACTGAGGCCAGCTTGTGCTCTGTGTTATTAAGTACTGGAACACCAGCACTATTGTTGGCAAAATACCCCATTTAAGTATTTTATAAAAACTGATATCCAATTGTATGCCTCGAGACATGCCTGGAGATCTGTGCCCCCAAATCCTGGATCTACCAAAGTTACTTGTTTGCTCAGAAAGTGGTATGACCACACTCCTCCCTGTCCCATCCCTCACCAGGTGTCTTAGAGTTTGAACTGCCTTCTCGCAGGTTATCTGGGAGGTTAAGTGTCTTAGGCTGTGGAGTCATCTGTGTTTCTGCCAGGACCGGTGACAACTCCAGAGGTCCTGGTTGGGAGGTTTCTAAGGAGAGCAGGAAGCGGGAGAGGATGGAGCAGAAGCTGCCTGTGTCCCTCCTCCTCCTTCCCAGCCTACACAGATTCCTGGGCTCTCTCTTCTTTTTCCCTGGCCATCTGCCAAGGCACCCCTCCAGGAAGACCCCAGCACTGGAATCCCCAAGCCCAGGAGGCATGCACCACTGAGCCAAGACTGAGGAGGGTAGAGGGAGACTCCCTGCGTCCCGGGCCCCCAGTGTCTGGGTTTGTTCTGTGTGCTCCTGAGGCCACCCTGGCTCTTCACACCAAAGGAGCTGGCTTGCCTCTGCTATTTTTACAAATCTTAGCTGTTATTTTTTTCTGCATAATGAGTCTTAGCAAAAGAGTCACCCATCTGCTCAAATGTCACCTCCGCAGAGAAGCCCTCAAGCACCTTGCATAGAACAGCTTCCCCCATCCCTCTGCTGTCTGCTTTGCAAGCGTTTATGTTTGTGCCCCTTAACACACATCTTGGAATGTGAGTTCCCTGAGGACACAGCTGTCCTTTTACACAGCAGTGCTGCCAACAGTTAGACCTCAGTCAGGAGGTGCAGATGCACGAGTTTTGCTTTATAATGTGCATAATGAAAGGGACTGCAACCAGCCACTTCCTGCTTTCCCCAGAGCAGTCCAAGAGGAGACCCTGCCTGCCTCCAGTGTTGGCGGGTGGATCTGGGGGCAACAGAGCTCCAAGGAAAGATTTTTGCCCCCGTCTCTCAGACAAGGTTTCAGAGAAGGTGAGGGATGTTCAGGGCATCTGAGGAGCAGTGTCTGTGCAGCCTATAGGGAGAGCAGGGAGGGCTTGGTTGGGGGATGGACTTAGCACATGGGGTAGGCCAAGGGAGGGTGTGCCCTGGTGCCCAGCGGGTGGGGCCAGTGTATGATGGCACAGAGTGTGGGTGTGCTGCGGGCAGTGGGACACTAGAGTGCCACTGTGTGCTTGCAGGCCACCTGTGCCGTCACTCTTATGGCCCTGGGGCAGCCAGGGCTGTTGGTGGTAGGTACATTTAACAGATGGGCAAACTGAGACCTGAGCTGTACAGTGACTGGCTGAAGGCCCAAGGCCAGTTGGAGTCATTAATATCTGCTCTCTTCTTCTAGTCTAAGCCTAGGTCTCCCAGGGCAAAGGAGCCTTTATCTGTAGGCTGGCGTAGGCTCCAGTGGGATGCTCAGCCTATCCCCATGATGCTGTCTGTCCAGGGAAGGAGAGAAAGCATTGCTTTTCCATCAGGCACTGTGGCTCATGCTTATAATCCCAGCACTTTGGGAAGTCAAGGCAGGAGGATCACTTGAGCCCAGGAGTTGGAGACCAGCCTGGGCAATATAGTGAAACCCCATTTCTACAAAAAAATTAAAAAATTAGCCAGGCGGCCGGGCGCAGTGACTCAAGCCTGTAATCCCAGCACTTTGGGAGGCCGAGACGGGCGGATCACGAGGTCAGGAGATCAAGACCATCCTGGCTAACATGGTGAAAACCCGTCTCTACTAAAAAATACAAAAAACTAGCCGGGCGAGGTGGCAGGCGCCTGTAGTCCCAGCTACACAGGAGGCTGAGGCAGGAGAATGGCGTAAACCCGGGAGGCGGAGCTTGCAGTGAGCTGAGATCCGGCCACTGCACTCCAGCCCGGGCGACAGAGCGAGACTCCGTCTCAAAAATATAAAAAAAAATAAAAAAAAATTAGCCAGGCATGGTGGTGCATACCTGTAGACCCAGCTAGTCAAGAGGCTGAGGTGGGAGGATCGTTTGAGCCTAGGAGGTTGAGGCTGCAGTGAGCTATGACTGTGCCACTACACTCCAGCCTGGATGATAGAGACCTTCTCTTTAAAAAAAGGAAAAAAAAGCATTGCTTTCCCTGTGGCTGCCACAGCTTTGTCTTCTCTATATTCGCTCTTTCCATCACTGCCATGCAGAGCCTCCAGGGTCCCCTCTTGTGACTCCACTGGCCCCTGGCCTGCTGACCCCAGAGTGGCCGGGTGGGTATCTGTGGGTGTGGGCACCTGTGTTCTGCGGAAGCAGCCAGGAGTGGGCAGCAGATGGTGTGTGAAGTCAACCCCCTCCGCCAGTACGCTGGGGTTGGTTGCCATGGGAGAGCAGATGGCTGGGCTGGGTTGAGCTGGGGAGGCCTCCTGACCACACCCTCATCCCTGCCCACTGGCCAGTCAGCGGAGAGCTGGGCAGCCTCCAGCCATGGAGCTTCCTCTCTGAGGACGAGGACTGAACTTGCCCCTTTGCCCCTCTTTCCCCCTTCCAGCCAGGACTGAGCCCCTTTCTTTCCCCTCCCCCAGGCAGTGCTGAAGGGCCACCTCTGCCATAGGGCGCAGATGCAGGAGCGGGACCTGGTGGTCAGCAGCAGGGCAGAGCTCACATGGCCCCTCCTTACTGCACACAGGGGCACTGCTGGTCCAGGAGGACCTGTCTGGGAGGGCCCTGTGCTGGTGTCCACCCCACCTGCCAGCCCCAGGAGGCTGGGCAGGAGGAGAGAGCTGAGAGAGGAGGGTGCACAAGAGGAAGGGGTCGCTGGGGTGGGCGGAGAGCCTCTGAATGGCGCCCCGGGGCTGCCTTGCTGGACCACTCCAGCCTCGGGCAGCTGCGAGCTGTGCCCCTCTCTGAGGCAGGTACCTCCGGCAGGGGCCTCTGCTGCTTGTTAATTTCCAGATAATTTGGAAAGTTGTGCTGCCTCTTCCAGTGCTGTTCCTGACAGGCCTGAAGTGGAGGCATAGGGCTGGATTTACTGGGATGCGGGCCAGGACTTGGAGTGCAGGGAGGCCCCACCCCACCCCTGTGCTGTGTCCCCTACCTGGCAGCTCTGCCCTCACACCTTGGGTCCTGCCCCTGACCCCGGGTCTCTGGGGACTGGCCTCGGGCATGCCAAAGGGGATGACCACTGGAGGGATTTGGCTTCAGGCTGTAGGGCCCGCCCACCTTCCCACAGTCAGAGCCGCTACTGTAATGACAAACCCTGCCCCGCAATCACTCCACCCTCGAGAGCAGGGAAGGATGGGAAAGCCCTTTAAGGCAACAGCTCCAGCTTGAGTCTTGAGCGCACGCTCTGCGGTCTGGGGTCACCCAGGGTGCTTTCTGGCAGGCACCCGCCTGGGTTATGAGGTAGAGGGTGCGAGCTCTGCTGGCCGTGAGAGCTGCGTGGGGCATTGCCCTTCTCTCTGCCTCCAGGTAGCTGTCGTCTGTCCTGGTCCCAGGGCAGCAGTGAGGAATGACTGGTGTTGGGGTGTAGGCTGTCCATTCTGGGTGTAACAGTAGGCTCACCTCTGCGCTATCCACAAGGGTTCCGTGCCCTCGCCTGGGCTTTTTTGTTTTTTGCGGTCTTTTTTGAGATGGAGTTTTGTTCTCTCACCCAGGCTGAAGTGCAGTGGCGCGATCTCGGCTCACTGCAACCTCCACCTCCCGAGTTCAAGCGATTCTCCTTCCTCAGCCTCCTGAGTAGCTGGGATTACAGGCATATGCCACCACACCCGGCTAATTTTGTATTTTTAGTAGAGACGGGGTTTCACCATGTTGGTCAGGCTGGTCTTGAACTCTTGGCCTCAGATGATCTGCCTGCCTTGGCCTCCCAAAGTGCTGGGATTACAGGCATGAGCCACCGTGCCTGGCTGTTTTTTGTTTTTTGTTTTTTTTTGAGATGGAGTCTTGCCCTATTGCCCAGGCTGGAGTGCAGTGGCATGATCTCAACTCACTGCTACCTCCGCCTCCTGGGTTCAAGCGATTCTCCTGCCTCAGCCTCCTGAGTAGCTGGGATTACAGGTGCCTGCCACCACGGCCAGCTAATTTTTGTAGTTTTAGTTGGCCAGTCTAGTCTTGAATTCCTGACTTCAGGTGATCTGCCTGCATCAGCCTCCCAAAGTTCTGAGATTACAGGCGTGAGCTGCCTCGCCCGGCCTCTCCTGGGTTTTGAGCTTGCCACTGTGAGTGTCCAGCCTAGGGGGATGGCGTCAGCTCTCATTGGCCCTCCAGAGATACCGTTTCTTCCCGTTCCTGGGGCTGGCAGTGCTCACCTCCGGCCTCAGGAAATCCTCTCCTGCTGGCGTTCCCAGAGCCAGCCATCAACCAAGCCCACCCTCACTGCTGCTGGGAGGCCAAGGCTTCAGGAGGGGAAGGGCTACGGGCCTTTACACTGTGCAAGCCAATTTTAGCCTGCTCTTTTCACTTTAGTTTGTTGTAAGCATCTTCTTGCATTATTTCAGTCTTTGGAAGAGGCCATCTAATAGCTGCAAACTATTCTATTGAGGGGCTGTGGTTTGTCTCACCGGTCCCCTGGAGTTGGCATTGATATTTTGCTCCACACTTTGCTGTCATAAATACTGCAGTGGACATTGGTGAACATCGAGCAAGAAAACTTCTCCTGTGCATTGGGTCTGTCCTGAAGGCAGACGTCAGAAAGTCCAAAGAGCAGGAACCCTATCCCAGACTTTTCTTCCCACTTGGGTCCAGTATAACCCCCTCCACTCCACTTAGTGTCCTGGTGTGCTGGGTCCACCTGTTTTCTGTACAAACAGCTACTCCAGGCCCTGAGGGGTTGGAGACATCCCTTCCAGCCTGTGAGCTCATCTTGAACCTGGCTGGAGGTGCCAGGCCACTCCTGGGATGACACAACTGTCGGGGAGGGCCCTGTGCTGGTGCGCTGGCCACATTGTCTGCAGCTGTCTCCCTTGGTCCGGCAGCAACCTCTGCCAGCTCCTTCTCATCCAGGGCCTCTCTCCTTGCTGCCAGTCCCACTGTGTGTGTGCGCATGCGTGTGTGCTGTGTGTATGCAAGTATGTGCCTCTGCACTTATGCGTGACTTAACCACCGCCATCCTCCAGACTAGGGCAGCCTCAGATTTCTTCACCCAGGCCAGCGCATCCCATGAGGGCCACCTCTGAGGTCCCATCCAGTCAACAAATGTTTACTGCACCCCTTCTCACCAATGGGGCTAAACTTCATTGGGGTGGGGGTGGTGCTGGCCCCAGTGCTAAACTCATATTTATTGGAGAGGAGGGTGCTTAGGTCTCAGCTGCCTGTCCTTTTGCAGTCTGAGTGTGACAAGGGTCTTTGGCTTTGCTGAGCCTGCAGTGCTGCTGTCCCTGTCCCTAGATTCCCTTCCAGCTGCAGGGTGGGCTGAGGTCTAGCAGCTCCATTTCTTCCCTGGCCCTGTCTCCTCTGTTCCCTGAAGTGTATGGGATGGGACAGTGGTTGCTAAACTGGGTCTCAGTCTCTTCATGTGAAAAAAGGTCCTAGGCCATGCGCAGTGGCTCACGCCTGTAATCCCAGCACTTCGGGAGGCTGAGGCGGGTGAATCACTTGAGGTCAGGAGTTCGAGACCAGCCTGACCAATATGGTGAAACCCCGTCTCAAAAAAACCCAAAAAACAAACTGGGGCTAATGGTGAGCCTGTTTTGCAGGATTGCTGTGTGCACAAAATAAGTGCATGGGCATAGGGTCCCTGGCACTGGCTAGGCGTGGAGGCTCTGCTGGGTATGTGGGGCTGCATCCCTGTCCTTGACAGCAGAGATCCGGGAGGCTGGACTGGGGGTGGGGTAGGTTCTGCCCCCATATACCCCAGCCAGAGCCTGCCCAGTGGGTGCTCCTTCCCCACCCCCCAGCTACATCCCCTTCAACACAGTGGGGCTTAACTCCTGGGGCCTTGTTTCCAAAGCGGAAATGCCATTCTGGGAGGCACAGGCTTTGGGGGGAGGGAATTTAAGTGGAAAACGAGCAAATTTTTGAAATGCCTGTGTCGGAGCCTGTTCCCTTTGCTGCCTCCCGCTCACACCAGCAGCCCCACCCCCAGTGCTGCTCTAATCCAGCTCCTGGGGGAGGAGGGCCCCATCCCTCAGGGTCCCAGCCATCCACCTCCTCTCTGCACCCCTCTCCTTGGCCAAATAGGATGGAGCAGGGGCTGGCTCCCTTGAGGGCCAGGCCTTTTGTGTCCCTGCCCGTCCCTGCAGACTCCTGCCTGGAGCCCTGCCAGCAGGGCACTCACTGCCTGCCCATGAGGCCTGGTCTCCCCTTCCCACAGAAGTGGAGGCCCAGGGATCACCTGAGGCTCCTGAGGGTCCCACTGGTTCAGACTTGCTCTCTGGGAAGCTGGTTTGTGTGCCAGTCAGGCTGAGGAGTGGTGGCTGGACAGGGTCAGTGCAGGAGGGGCCGGGCACAGCTCTTGGGAACAAGCAGGAGGAGATGCTCCAGGCAGCCTCCCTGAAGGCTGGCTCCTCTTCTGAGGTGAGGTGGGCTGTGTCCAGGAGGCATAGGGTGTTGCCGAGCTGTTCTGTTCCTCCTGAGGACTCTGGGTCATGCTGTGTCCCATCCCACTGGTCCTTCCTCACCCGCTGTGCTGTGAGTTCTGGCCAGTGGTTCCCAAGCCAAATATTGAGGAAATGCAGACGTCCAGTTTTTTGGGAGGGGTGGGACGCAGGAGTCTGCTTTTAAACAAGCTCCCCAGAGCACCTGAGCAGCCAAACCTGGGCTGCCCTAGCCCCTTTTCAGATGAGAAAGGAGCCCAGAGAGGGGAGAGGGTCTGCCAAGGCGGCACATCTCGCCAGGTGCTGTGTAGGCTGAGCCTTGGGTGTCAGGCAGAGGGGCGGCTGCAGGCCCACCTAGGCTTATGTCTGTCATAGGCCACGCTTGAGAATTCTCTGCTGTGGGCAGCCGGGTCCACCCCGCT
This sequence comes from Papio anubis, assembly GCF_008728515.1. Classification (NCBI taxonomy): domain Eukaryota; kingdom Metazoa; phylum Chordata; class Mammalia; order Primates; family Cercopithecidae; genus Papio; species Papio anubis. The sequence continues at coordinate 14,808,255 of NC_044993.1, forward strand.
GCTTCCCTGCCACTGGAGCTGCCCCATGGCATCCCCTTGCTCAGCCAGTGGCCCAGGATTGTTGACTGAGGGTCCTGTCTGGTCTGGACCAGGCTCGTCTTACGTTCTTACTGCAGGTTGTACATCCCTGACCAGGCCCAGGGGCTCTGGCACCGTGGTTTTGCTGCAGGGGGTGACAGTCACTGACCTGCAGCCGAGCAAGGGGCAACTCAGGACAGCCAAGGTTGTCTCCACTCCGTTTCCCCTGGGTGATTCTTCCTTCTGTCTCCCTCATTCCCCCAGTGCCGCCCTCCTACCCCATATCGCTGAAGCAGATGAGTTGGAGCAGGACTCAAGAGGGTACTGGGCCCAGGTTTTAGGCTGAGCCTAGGAATGAGTAATGAGAGGAGGCAGATCAACTCAGCTGGAGTCCCCAGATGTCGGCACAATGCAGGGGAAGATAGGTGCTGCCCGTGAAAAGTGCTGGATTGAGAGCTCGCCAGCCTCCTTGCTTGAGGCTTCATTTCCTAGGGTCTTTACACGGTGGGCCCGTCTACAGTCGGAGCTGTGGTGGTGGTAATTCTTCTCCTGCAGGCTGGCGCACGCCCCCTCCCCTTTCCCACTAGATTCAGATCTGAGTCCCACGGCCCATCGACACGCGATAAATGCCCTGGGGTTTGTTAGCGGGAAAGACAGAAGTCGACTTGACGCCGTGGCTCGGCTCTGGAGGAGGAAGGCAATCCGGGCAGCCTTCCCAGAAGTGGAGGCATTTGCATAGGCCTTCGGTGCGTTCTCGCCCGGGTGGAAGGCGGGGACTTGGATTTGTTGGAGAGCGGTGTCCTGCGCTCTAGGCTGGAAGCCTGGCCTCGGCCGGGTGCCCGGAGCCTCGGGGTGGGAGGTGGGGGGCGGGGCGGGGGGCGGCCCCTACTGGGCGGGCTTCTGTCTGCGCGCCCGCGCCCCTGACAGGCGGCTCATTTGCATGGAGAGCGGCGGCGGCCAATGGGCGCGCGCGGCCGGGCATGCTGGGATCGGGCTGGGCCGGCTGGGCCGCGGCGGCTGGCGGATCGCGGCTGGACCGGCTCTGGGTGGCCGAGGCGGCAGCTGCGCGGCGGCAGCGGGGCAGCTGTGGCGCTCTCGGAGCCCCGAGGGCACGCGGCCAGAGCAGCTCGGTGTGCGCCACCGCGGGAGCCGGGGCCCCAGGCCCGCTGGACACCATGAACCACCTGGTGAGGGCGGCAGGCGGGGCCGGGCCGCGTCTGGGCTTCGAGGCGGTAGCCCTGCCGGCTCCGGGTCTGGCGCGGGCTGGAAGGGGTTAAGTGAGCGGCATTTCCTGCCGGACCTGCGGGGCCTGGGAACCGCCGACCGGGATCCGCGGCCCCGGGACCTCCTTCCGCCCTGGTCGGGGAGCCGGGAGGCAGGAACCGCGGGGGCTCCGGAGCCTGCGCGCCTCGGGGGCGTTGGCGGGGCCGGGCACGGGGGCCGCCAACCGGCAGGAAGATGCCTGTGTCGGGAAAGTGACTGGCGGGGCCCGCGCTCCCCGGCCGGCGGCCGCCTGCTGTGTCACCTTGGGCCTCTGCGCCCTGCCTCCGAACCTGTTTCCTCGGCTGCGAGGAGGGACCGTTGAGTCTCGGGCGGGTGGTCCGTCTGGTGTGGCGTGGGACTGCCCACCGCTCCCGGAGAGGGAGGAGCTCCGGGGGACCGAGGCCGGGCGGGCAAGTGCTTGGCGCCAGCGGGGAAGGCTGTGCGGCCGGAGCACCCGGGTCCGGTTAATGATTCACTCCGGCCGCCGGCGCTGGGTTCCGGGAGCGGAGCGGGGGTGGGGGCGGGCGCGCCGCGGGCTTTGCAGCCCTGCACGCCGAGCGCCGGTGGAAGCCGCGTCCTGGCTGGCTACAGGAGTCCTAGCTGCACACGAGAGTCACGGGAGTGGGCCGGGGCCGGGTTCTACAATGTGAACGTGAAGGCTTTGGAGTCCATGGTTGGGGGACCCACAGAGCTAGAGCAGGGGCGGGGCTGCCTCTCGAGGGTCAGAGAGGCTGATCGCTGGGCCGAGGTGAGGGAGCTGGGAAAGCTGAGATTTGCCTAGGGGTGCGTGGTGAGGGGCTTACGACCCGGAAGATGGGGTTTTGGGTTGCATATCGGGAACGGCAGCTCCTTTTGCCACCACAAGGCTCCCGTTCCCTCTTAAGAGTCCCTGGTTTCCTTTCCCGCACTCCTCCTGGGTCCCGCTGCGTTTTTGGTCACCTCAGAATGACCATGGGTTGATTTCCTTAATGGATTCGGCCAGGTGAGATGTTTCCCATCGCCCTGGGCCGGGGCACGCCCCCTCTTGTGCTCATTCCTTTCCTTCGGTGGAGGGTTGGGTGGTGGGGACTGGCTGGCCTGTGAGAGCAGGTGTCGGGGTGCCTGGAGAATCGGGGCCCAGGTACCGGGGCGGCGGGGCTGTGGGGAAAGGAGCTTTGGGGAGGAGCTGCTGACGCTTCCTGCTGGCACTGCTTGCTTGGGAGCTGGGTGGAGGCAGGGCAGGGCAGTTCCAGGTTCTGCCAGGAAAGTCACCTTGGGCTGGGGCAGGAGGCTTGGAGCCTCTGGCCGTTACTGTTTGTCGGAGCAGGAAGGTGAGCCCTATGGACTGGTACCATGGCCCCAGGTCTGGGCAAAGAATGGAAATAAGGACAGTGCCACTAGGGCCTCCTGTCTGTGCAGGAAGGGCCCTGAGACAGCTCTTCAAGCCCCTTTCCCATTATACGGATGGTGCAGATGGGGACACTGAGGTACAGAGAGACAGTTAGTTGTCCTCAGAACTGGATCCAGAACCTGGTCTCCTGACATGGCCCCCAGTGCAGCACCACATGTGGCTTCTGAATTCCCAGTCTGGGATTGAGGAAGCTCTGGTCCTTGGGGGACCACCATGCTCTTTTGGGATTATCAACTTGGTAGGGACCCTCTGGTTCCAAGGCTGTGCCTTTGTGGCCCTCTGCTGGCATCTACTGTCCCTTTAGTGGGTCCTAACTCCCTTTTCTCCTGAGCCTGGACAACTTCTTCCCTTGACCTCAGGAGCCCACAGCCAGCTGAAGCAGCTAGAACCAACCAGCAGGGGAGGTGCGCTCCAGGGGGGCTTCTTGGAGGAGGCAGTATTGGAGTCAGACTTGAAGTGTGGGGCGTGGAGTTGGGTGATAGGGATGTTTCTCCAGCAGAGACACTGGGCAAGCCTCTTCTTCAGCCCCCAAAAAAGGGGCTGCAGGGTGGTCTCCCTGTAAGAGGGCGGGGCTCTGCCCTCTGTCAGGCCCTTCCTGGCCCTCTGAGCACGGGAGAGGCCCTGGCTCCATCTGCATCTTGCTGCCCTGACTTCCTCCCACCTCTAGGTGCTAGTCTGGGGCAGAAGTAGGGTGAAGGGGCGGGTCCAGCCTCCTTGATGACTCAACTGGGGTTGAAGGTGGGAGCTACCCCTATTCTGGGCCTGTTGCTGTCTCTGAAGTCAGGGGTCAGCCTCACACTGAACTCTCTGCCAAAAGTCCGGATCATAAGCATGAGCTCCAGCAAGTCCACTTGAGTGAACCCCGCTGATCCTGCCTGCAGGGGTACAGGCCTGGGGCCTGCCAGCCGTCCCCACTGTCCGTGGGGTGTTTTGGGTTGCAGATTCCATGTCCTGAAGCAGGAGGGCCCTCCCCATGCCACCTCCTCTGCCCAGCCTCTTAGGGACAGTGCCTGGGATGCCCTGGCAGGAGTAGGGGCTGGGGCGTGCTTCCAGACCATAGCTGGCCTGGGCATAAAGGCATCTGCTGTGGCGCTGCAACGAAAGCCAGGCTGTGCTCTGTGCTTGTGTCAGGGCACCCTTGGCAGTGGCCACCCCACAGGTGTCTTTTTATTCCCTCCTGCTGCTGAGTGTCACGCGTGGGGCTGAGGGCCTGCACGCCTTCCCTGCCTCATCCTCTCCGAGGTTTCACGCCCTACTAAGGCCGGCAGGACAGGAGCCATGCTCCCCTGGGGTGGCTCTGGAACGTGGGCCCCGCGCATAGGCTATGTGATCTGCCCACGCCCTTGCTGCCTGCCACCCGGGCACCCAGGACTTGAGCCCACACCCTGGCCACCCAGTTGTCTGTGGGAGTATTAGGGGAAGATGCCACTGAACTGGCAGGTCCTGGAGTTCCACCCAGGATGGGGACATGGAGGAGGGAAGAGGAGGTGCCCCTCAGAGCCTGAGGCCAGGGCCAAGTGGGGTGATCAGGACCCCTCCAGGTGGGTCCCGGGTGCGGATGGCCGGTTGGGCGCACGCTCATTGGGCCTGCATCCGTTGGCCATGGAGGCTCTTTGGGACAAGCAAATAGAATGCTCCAGAAATAAACTTGGCCCAAGTTTGTGACGGTTCTGGGTATGAAAGAAAGCAGTGTTTCCCAAGTGCCTGCTGTGTGTGAGGCTCTGTGCTGGGGCGGGTGCATGTGTGTGTTGGGGGTGTGGACAGGAGCGGTGGGAAAGGCCCGTGACATTTCCTCTCGTGGTTTCTACGAACCCAGGCATCACCCCTGGGTGGAGATAAAGTGGAGCCACCCGGCTCTACTGTGTCTCAGCCTGGGGATGGCCTCTGCTGCTTCTGGACTCAGTGACCCTGGACTGTCAGGGAGCTTCTGAGCCTTGGTTTTCCTGTCTAGTAAGATGCAGGTATTTCTGTCTTATGGGGTTGTTTTGAGGGTTAAATGAGCTGGTGGCTGTGAGGGAAAGAGCTCTGCCTCCGGCAGGGAGGAACTGTGCTGTTCTTACTGTTTTGAACCTAGTGACAGCTGTGGTGGTGTTACCCGTTTCCTTGTCTGCTCCCAACCCCGGGGTCTTGAGCAGAGACCAGGAGTTCTTGCCATTTTCTCCCAGCTCCCACCTTGTGCTGGCTTGTGGGTGCTGTGCTGAAGTCACATTTGCTGGGTGAAAGGGTGCAGGCCAGATGTGAGCCAGGCCTGGCAGAGAGGGTTTTGGTCAGCGGTGATACCTGCAGTGTTCTCTGCAGTTGGCTCGGGCTGGCCCTGCTCCTGAGAACTCCTCGGTTGTCCCTTCAGGCAACCAGGGAAGGCTCCTTGGAGCAGCAGCATCTCCCCTTACCACTCCCCGACACCAGCTTCCCCCCAACCCAGAGTCAGAGTTTGGGGACAGCCACAGCATGTCCAGGGCTCCCAAGGCAGCTGGCAGAGCCAATGAGGAGAACCCAACACCCATCCGACGGCTGCAGCTCTCCCTGACGTGTGCCACCCGCAGCCCTGGTCCCAGCCACTCTGCTTCTCAGGGCCTGCCTGCCCAGCCCGGGTGGATCTGGTGCCCAGGCGGGCCCCAGGGACACAATGAGGGCCATTCTCAGAGCCAGGCAGAGCCTGTGGGGCAGTCCTGTCAGCTCCCATGTGCAACAGCTGGGATATTGTTTGGGGAGTGCTGGCATCAGGCTGGGGATCTCCTCCTCTGGCCCTGCCCTCTGGGATGAGCGAGCCCTCGAGGGCCTTCCTGGGTTCCTCTGGTGCACATACCCTGGAGCTACCCTTCTGAAGGAGGTAGATTTGTCCTCCTGTCCCAGGTGCCTGGGGTCCAGGGGTGTGAATTGGGCTATGTCAAGACATGCTAGGTGGTACTGTGAGGTGGGGGCCGAGGGAAGGGGGTGTCCCAGGAGGAGCCTTCCTGGACGGGATGATAGTCCAGCAGGTCCTGAAGTGGGAGTGGGGTGCGGCAGGAGTGAGGTACCAGAGACTCAGCAGCCTCCACTGTGCCTTGGACACAGGTGACTGACAGTGTCCACCTGGACTGGCTTTGCACCCCATCTGAGGTCACAGTTGTATCCCTTGAGAAGTTGGGCAGGAGCACCTGACTGGCCCAGCTTGAGTCATGCCCTAGGCCCAGCAGTGCCGGAGGCCAGGAAAGTAGGCTTAGGGAGGCTGGCCTCTCCTCCAGTTTGGAGCATGGCAGGGGTTCCGGGGGAGGCTGCTGGGGGGCCTGCGAGCATCTCCAGAGCAGGAATGCTTGAGGTGGTGTGCGCTTTGCTTGTCTGGGCTTATCTGGCCATGGGAAGCTGGTTGTGTGGATGACGTTCACTGAGCTGTGCACGCATCACCCATGGAGTCTGTGGCGTGAGTCTTTCTGCCGCTCCAGGGTCACAGCCTGCCTCCCTGCTCCAGCCCCCTGCCTGAGGCCCTTCCTCTGCCCCATGCTCTTCCCAGACGGGAATCCTGTGGAATATCATCTCTTTGGGGAGGCCATCTCTGACCCTGTATGCAAAGGCCTTCTCCCACATTATTTTTGGCCCCCCACTTTCTTCCCCATGAGAGCAAATTGTTTGCTGTCTTTCTGTCCCACTACAGTATAGGCCCTGTTCAGACAGAGGCCTCGTCCACTAGGCCTGCGCTATCTCTTCGGAGCCCGGCTGAAGCAAGGGCCAGGCGAATCTTTTGTTAAAAGAACAGTGTGCGCTGGGCACAGTGGCTCACGCCTGTAATCCCAGCACTCTGGGAGTCCGAAGCTGGAGGATCACTTGAGCCCAAGAGTTTGAGAACAGCCTGGGCAACATAAGGAGACCCCATCTCTATACAAAATTAGCTGAGCATGGTGGTGCGTGCCTGTTGTCCTAGCTACCTGGGAGGCTGAGGTGGGAGGAGGCTGAGGTGGGAGGATCACTTGAGCCTGGGAGGTGGATGCTGTGAGAGCCATGATCGTGCTACTGGGCAATAGAGCAGGACCCTGTCTCAAAAAAAAAAAAAAAAAAAAAAAGAACAATCCTATGAAACCAGGGCTGTCATCCAGCAGAGAGGATCTAAGTGCTCAGAGGGGCTAAGGGCTTTGCCCAAAGTCCCACAGCGGGGCCCAGGTCTGAGTCTTAGCTGCTGCCTAGTGAGGAGGAAGGAGTGTGTGTCCTTGGGGAACAGACGGGGAGGCAGAGAGGCCCAAAGAGGCGGGGCCCTGGCCAGCTGGAGTGGTCGGTTGTGTACCAGCAGCAGCGGTGTCCAGAGCTCAGGCTGGGCGGGGGCACGCCAGCTGACGCAGGCAGGGGAGCTCCTGGTGCCAGGCGCCCGGTGCCACGTGCCCAGCCTGTGAGGTGCTTCCCAGCCTGGCTTCAGTGGCCCCAGACTGGGCTGTGGCCAATCAATGAGCTCATTCCAGGAGGGGTTGGACCTTGAGGCCAGAGGCCACAGCCACTCACCTGGGCCGGACTTTCCCTCCCTGCCGGGCCCTTCCCTCTGCAGAGCCCCCGGCCTCCCTGCCTGTGATCCCTCAGTCTCCCTGAGTGCCTGGCCCTGCCTGGCGGGGCCTTTGCCAGCCTTTCCTGGGCCGCCCTTCTAGGAGGTGAGGGGCCTTCGCAGGGCGGTCCCCTCTGTCTAAACCCCCACCTTCTCTGACTTGGCTGGAGGGGAATTTTCCTGTGACTCACTCTGCTGGCACTTCCTGTGGTCACCAGGGCAGGGGCTGGGGGACCTGGAGGGGCAGCTCTGTGGTGTGTAGGGTCACTGGGGGAGGGTGGCCCGCCCCCTGATGGACTGTGATTCCCAGAGGCAGGCTGCAGACCATATTTGGGAAATGCTTGTCTTGCTGGCTGCCTGGGATGGGGGCCCTGAGCACGGGTGGGCTGCAGGAGAGCCCCCGCCCTCCCGCTCCTCTGTGGGGCTCTGGCCCCTGGACCTGCCGCAGTGCCTGTCCCATTCTGCCTCAGAGCCTGGGACACAGTCCACTGTTTTTTTTATTTTTTCTTTATGTGTATTTTTTCAGCCCCAAAGCAAGAAACACTCATTCCTGAAAAACAGGAAGAGAAAGTGTCTCCAATGTCTCAGACACCTCTGGAGTCGTCCTGACCCTCTCCTGTCTTTACGTTTCACAGGATGTTTTCTTGAGGCGGGCTTTTCACTTGAGTTCCTTTTTCATTCTGTTATAATTGTGGTGTGAACAGTGTTGCAGCCATCTAGGGCCTCTGCCCTTGCGCTCACCTTGGCTCTGATGTGACTCCACCTGGGCCTGCCTTCTCTGAGCTGCCCCCTGGCCCATCCCTTGGGCCTTGCTCCTCCTGGCTCCCCACACTCTAGCCTGTGGCCCTTTTAGGGACTGGAGGCTCCTAGCTGCTCTGGAGAAATAGGCTCCCAGCTGATGACGCCCAGCCAGGGCAAATGAGCTGTGGGGTCTGAATGTCTGCTCCTGGGACCTGGGGCACCTACTGCCTACTCAGGCTGCTTGCCTGGTGTACCATTGCCCTCTGATGCCGGCCAGGGAGACGGAGCTCAGAGGGGTTCTGTCCAGTCCCTGCTGGTGTAGGGGAGGCTGGGCCCTAGGGACTTGGAAGAGGTGTCACCCCCACTCTGCCCCAAGGCCCAGGCTCTGGCTTCCTGTTTCTGCCCAAGGAGGCGTGGCCCTTTCTTCCTTGTTTCACTCCTTGCAAATGGAGTCCAGAAAATGGGACTTGGGCCCAAGTGGGGATGGTCACACAGCTACTGGCTGGCCAGAACCCAGGTCCCATTTCTGAGTCAGTCTCGACCAGGCTGCATGTCTAAGACCCCAGGAGACTCCAAGGAGGGACCTTGCAGGGCAGCCCAGACCTGAGGCCAGGCTGGTGGGGTGGCTGGAGCCAGTCGGGTCACCACCCAGCCAGCCTGGCACTTTTCTCAGACCCGGCTTCCCTGTGTGTGAAGTCTGGGGCCCCTGTGGAACCCATGCAGCCCTCGGCCGCCCTAGGAGGGGCTGCAGCCCTGGCCTTGTCTCACCCCGTGCCTCCCTCACACCTGCCTTCTGCTGGAACCGACCACACCCTCCAGCCAGGGACCCTCTGTCTCTCTGGGCGCATCCTGCGCCTGGCACCTCAATGGGGCAGCAGCAGCAGGGGCAAGGACGCAGGGGTGTGGCGGGAAACTGCGAGGCCTCCCTGCCTGGGCTCTTGTGTCCCAGCGAGGCTCTGCACCTGCCCTCACCATCGCCCTCATGCCTCTGATCCCACAGCCTCCTCCAAGTCCCTCTCCGACTGCTTGGCTCCTGGGCCACATGGAGGATGTGCCCTGCCCTGAGAGGGTTTGCTGAGGGCAGCGGGGCCAGGCCCGGGAGGGCGTGCCTCCTGTTTGCTTCCCACCCTTGGGGAAGGTGTTTGAAGTTTCTAAACTAATTACTGACTTTTTGGATTTTGGGTAGATGGACTTTGTTAAGGAAGCTTCCTTTCATTTTTGTTCAGTTTTTTATCCTAAGAAGCTGTCCTTTTTGTCAGATTATTTTCGTGCATCTCAAGAGAGAACCATTTGCTATTTGTTTTAACTTGGCAGCGTTGTCGTTGTTACTGCCGCTCTCCCTGTGTTGGTCCAGGTAGCAGAGTGGCCTTGGGTGGGGCTTTTAAGGGTATCTTGAGGGTCATCCCTGGAGTTTTGGTGGTGGCAGTGGTCAAGAGGATTTTGAGGTGCTCTACAGGTGCAGTGGAAAGAAAGGCCAGGCTCAGCTGGGCCTTTCTGCTGGGGAACAGATGGAGACATTGGAGGCAAAGGCACAATGATCTCACCAAACTCCACTAAGTTATTTTCCCAGTGTCAAAGCTGGGCACCTCCCCAGATGGGGCAGGAGCTGGGGATCCCCTGACGCCCCATGAACATCCTCCTGGTCTCACACCTGTGTCCTCTCTCCCCAGAACGTGCTGGCTAAAGCCCTCTATGACAACGTGGCCGAGTCCCCAGATGAGCTGTCCTTCCGAAAGGGTGACATCATGACGGTGCTGGAGCAGGACACGCAGGGCCTGGACGGCTGGTGGCTCTGCTCGCTGCACGGGCGCCAGGGCATTGTTCCTGGGAACCGCCTCAAGATCTTGGTGGGCATGTATGATAAGAAGCCAGCAGGGCCTGGCCCCGGCCCCCCCACCATCCCGGCCCAGCCTCAGCCTGGCCTCCATGCCCCGGCGCCTCCGGCCTCCCAGTACACGCCCATGCTCCCCACCACCTACCAGCCCCAGCCTGACAGTGTCTACCTGGTGCCCACTCCCAGCAAGGCTCAGCAAGGCCTCTACCAAGCCCCGGGTCCCAGCCCTCAGTTCCAGTCGCCCCCAGCCAAGCAGACATCCACCTTCTCGAAGCAGACGCCCCATCACCAGTTTCCCAGCCCCGCCGCAGACCTGTATCAAGTGCCCCCAGGGCCTGGAGGCCCCGCCCAGGACATTTACCAGGTGCCGCCTTCTGCCGGGATGGGGCATGACATCTACCAGGTCCCCCCGTCCATGGACACACGCAGCTGGGAGGGCACAAAGCCCCCGGCAAAGGTAAGGCTGTCCTGGCACAGTCGTGCAGCCCCACAGGTATAGACCCAGGACCTGGTTTCCGGGCACAGAAGGGCCCAGCCACCTTCAGTCACTGGCCGTCCAGGAGTGGCTGTGTGTTTGGTCTGGGGTCAAAATGGGAAGTGAGTGTTTGGGGAGTGTTCATTTGTCTGGGGAAGATGGATGTGAATGGACCCAGAGGGGAGACGCCCCGCTGGCCTCAGCCAAGCCAATCTGAGTAGCGGTGTCACCACAGGGATCAGAATGTTGAGGCATTCCAGTGGGCAGGCGGGGCTTGGCACATGGGCCCCTGCGAGGGAGAGGCCAGCCACTTCATGCTCATGCTGTGCCCTCTGGGTTTACGTGTCAGCGTCTAGATGGGGTTCCAGCACATCTTCTGACCGCCCCTGCCTCCACGGGCCAACCCCTCTCCTCTTATGGGGGATGCTAGGGTCCAGTGGGTGCTTACGGTGATCTGGATGTGACTCCTGGGAGGACACTGCCCCTGGAATTGCTAGAGGAGGGCTACTCTGAGAGCCTCCTGAGCTCTTGCCAATGGGATGCTGGGCCTGGGAACAATATCTCTGGCCTCCAGACCCTGAGCCCACTCCCCAAGTCCACAGGCCCCCTGCCTCTCAAGCTCACCTGCCTGTAGGAAGGAGTCAGAACTGGAGAGGGCGGCGAGGTCCACTGGCTGCAGCAGGAGCAACCTTTTCTCACCTTTGATTGGTCCGTTCCCCTTGTGCCAAAGCCCCCTTGAGAGCTGGGGTGTGGAGTTTCCAGGCCTAGACATGGAGAGGGTGTCTCAGGGTCTCTCGTCTTCTCCTGCCTGCTTCTTAGGGCTCACCAGGAGGACCTGAGAAACCCAGCCCATGCTGCTGTCTCAGCACTCCTGGGGGACATAGCCGCCCAGGCTGTTTGGGGTCAGCTTCCCAGGACCCAGGCCAAGCCTTGTTTTTGCTGTGTCCCGTCTAGAGCCACCTGTGTCTGGAGAGACACTGGCCAAGTGGACACTCAGCCTAGGGCTAAGGTGGAGAACTCATTGGTGCCAGCTGGGCAGCACGTCAGCAGGGAGTTACCCCCACCCCTGCCCATGGGTGGCCTGGTACCCAGGAGGTGTGACCGGAGGACATTGGCAGGTGGGACTCCATGGACATGGGCCACCAAACCTGGCCGCCAGGGGAACCTGGGTCACTGGCTCCCACTTCCTGCTCTACCTGCTCCTTCAGCCATCTGGTCAGACGTGAGCCTGGCTGGTGTGAGGCTGCCTGGGTGGGGCTGCTCCCACACTGGCTTTAGCAAGAGGAGCAGGGTCCTATTATCCCCCGGGGAGGCAGCAGGGAGCAGCGTCCTGTGGGGGAGCCTTAGACCATGGTCCATGTATACCCACACTCCACACAAATGAACACACGTGCATGATACCTGTACCCCACAGGTACAGACACCCGTGCACACACCATATGCACGAGCACACACATGCGCTACATGAATGTGCATGAAGATATGCACATATCTGCATCCCATACCCCACAAATGGACACACGAATACGCCCACACATGCACACATCATATCCATGAACATGTGCACACCCAAACCCCATATGTATAAACACATGCATACACACCCCACACAGACACGTGTACGTCCACACATACAAAGCATATGCACCCACCAGTATCCCACAAACGTACAAATGCATGTGCGTATGCACACACACACACAGTCCACACTCCACATGCCCCAGGGTCAGGCACACCCCCTCTCCTCCTCTCCCGCCTTTGCAGTGAAGCTTGTCCTGGTGCGGCTGGAAGCCCTGTGGGCTGGGGAGCAGCAGCGAGACCCCCAGACAGAGCCTGGCCTCAAGCCTTTGTTATGGCAGCTGTTCTGTTTCCCTCTCCGGCAAGGGGCCTGCTCAGTTACATCAGGGGCTCCACCAGCTGGGTCCTTCTCTGCCCATGGCCTCTGGTGGAGCTGCCCAGGCCTGTGCCACAAGGGCCCTGACCTGGCTGATGGCCCAGGAAGGAGAGCCCTACGTCCTGGGCCCGGTTGCTCTCCCCTAGGAAAGCCCTGCCAGTCCTTATTGTGTCTGCTTGTATTTTATGGTCACAAAAGCAATGCTTGTTTGCTGTAGAAAATGCATAATGTATGGAAAAGTCTGGAGATGAAATTTTCCAATCGAGGTAATCACTGGGAAATTCTGGCATATTTTGTCTAGCATCTGCCCTGTATTTCACAGATTTGTACATGTAGTTTTGCGTTTCAAAGTTATAAATCCAACATTAGATATCAAAAGAATTTTGTTGCATTCTTAAAGCTTCTCCCTGAGCCGCCTTGGATGTCACTGGGTTGCCCCCTCTGCTGGGACGGGCCCTGGGCAGTTTCCATTTGCTCGTGTCTTCAGTACAGTGACATGGCGGTAACACCTGGCTGCGGGCCATCTGTGTCTGAACCTCCATGTCCTCCCCTTTAAGCCTCAGGCCTGCCCCTCAAATGCCTGGGAAACTGAGTCTCCCAGTTCCAGGGTAGTGGTTGGCTGGGCTGACAAGGAGCCCTTGCCAGGACGGCGTGTGGGCAGGATGGACACTGGCTCTCAGGAAGCCAAGAGGGTGAGTAACAAGGGTGGTGGACAGGAGGGTCAGACCCCTGGGGCCTGGAGCAGGGTCCAGCGGGTGCTGAGATGGGAGCCTGGTGGCCCGTATGGCTGGGGGAGAAGTGAGGGCCACACCGGCATCGAGACTCTTTGGGCCGGGTGTGGTCTGTAGGAATCTGAGGGCATAGGCTCTTTCATGGGCAGGTGGGACTTCCTGGGGAAGGCATCTGTGGGAGGTCACTCAGGTCGTGACCCTGGTCAGTGCCCAAGGAGACAGCCATGGCCTGGGGTCAGGTGTGTACGCGGTCCTGTTGGGCCTGAGTTTCACCCTCCTCGCCCTAGAAGCTTCATCTTGCCCCAGGCCCCCATGTGCTGGGACCTCAGGCCAGGGGGCCTGGAGCTGGGGAGGGAGGGGAGCGGGCTGTGGTGCTGGCCCTTCAGGCCACCATGACCCAGGTCGGGTGAGCCCCTCGCACTTGGGTGTGTCCTGGTGGCCGTGGTCACAGCGCTCCTGTGGTGCTTCATTTCCCGAGGAGGAAACGAGGCTCCTGAATGGGGACCTGGGGATGCCAGAGCCAGGAGCCAGCCCAGGTCAGGGGTGACACCCATTTTGCAGAAGGGGGAGACCAGCCACTGAGCTCCAGGGTGGGGGCCTACCTTGTCCCCTTCTTCCAACCTGATGCCTGCCTCTTGGACCCTGACTGGGAGTCTGGGATGTATTCCTTAGTTCACTCATCCCCTTGCTTGATGCCTGATCCTGGGGGAGGAGAGGGGCAGCACCCTGGCCCTGGTGCTGCCTGGGTTCTGTGCGTGCACCTGGCAGTTGGCCTGTGTTGTGTTTTCCCTGCTTGTATGAGGCGTGTGTGTCAGAGACCGTGTGGGTGTTATGTCAGTGTCTGTGACTCTGTCCCCTCCTCCTGGGCTCTGGCTGTGTTCCCCTAACCCCCAGGGGACCTCCAGGGCCTGCTGGTGGGGTCTCAGGTGTGTAGCAGGGTGGCCTGTGATTAGCAGCGTCATTCCCCTAATGAGCGTTTTCCGCTGGTGGCTGCCTTGCTCTGTTTTTCTAACAGAAACATTTGGTCACTGTGGCTGCCTACTGCCACCCGACTCAGCTCCAAGAGTGGCAGGCAGCCATTTGCCTGGGGAGGCTGGCCTGGGTCCAGCTGCGCCCCTAGGCCTCACTGCATGAGGTTGGGACAGCCACCAGCGGGGTGCTCTTGGAGGATGCTCATGCCTCCCTCCTGCTGGTGCTGGGTCCTGGCTGAGCCTTGGGGCTAGGTCTCCACCTGCCTTTGGGAGGCTGGGAGGCCTGGAGAAGCCTCAGGCCGTGCCTCAAGGCCCAGCCAACCTGCCACGTCCCTCCGCCCCGCCTGCACCACTGTTGGCAGGTCCCTGCGTCTAAAAATAGTTCTGGAGGAGACTCAAGTCTGGAGCGCGTGGAGGGAGATGAGTCTGGAGAGGCAGCCGCCAAATCCACTCCCAGACGAACTGGAGGAGGGTGGGGACACCCCGCGGAGGCCCCCAGCCTGTGGGGCTCTGCTACCAGGCGCGCTGGAGACCCAGTGGGCCCAGCTCTGCTGCGCTACGGGGGGCTCTGCCAGGCCTGGGGCTGCTGGGGGGTGCTGGGTGCCTCTGCCGCCCCCATGCCCTGCACCCCCTCACAGCACCCTCAGTGAGCAGGGCTGGCCGCCTGCCTGCATTGGGAGGGCCTCTCGGGGTTCAGGGGCACTGGGCCCGAGGGAGAGGCTGCTTTGGCGCTGCTGCCCTGGGGGATGTGCAGGGAGGCCCTGAGTCAACCCTGTCCCAGACATCCCCTTTGATGAGGGAACAAAAGGTCTTTCAGTGGAGACAGCTGAACAGGGAGCCTGGTAGTGGAGGCGTGTGGGCGCAGTGTGCCAGGGGCTGGAGAATCCCACCAGGGAGGCCTTGTCCTCCCCAAGGCAGGGAGGCTTTTGGGGAATGAGGCTGCCTGGCATGGCCCCTACCCCCTTCAGGCCATTACTAGTGAGGGGCAGCGTGGTCCTGGGCAGGTGCTTGTGCTGCCTGCCTTGGCCGCCCCGGGCTCTGGACCAGGGTAAGAGAGCCTGGGGAGGGGAGGGCTGGCCCTGGATCTGCCTCCCCGGCTAAGCCTCATCCTTTCAGGTCGCTGGGGATCTAACCTGCTGCAGGCAGCTCCCCCGGGGCAGGCACGGCAAGGCAGGGCAGCCTTGGTTCCAGCTGCTGTGGCCCCCAGCACACGCTCAACTTGCCCCTCTGCTCCTGTCCTCCAGAGTCTCCCCATGCTGTGCGGTGGGGCAGGGGGTGCTAGGCTCTGTCTGGTCCTGGGCTGGACGCAGTCCCCTGCTGGGCCGATCCTTCTGAGGCTACAGCTCGGTGGTGTGGGCAGCAGGCTTCGAGGCCTCTGACGTGACCTCTCGTCCCTCGGGGCTGGGCGCCCCAGTCACGGGGGGTTCCTTGCCTGTGGGTAGTGCCCTCCAGAGCCAGGGCCCCAGCCCCTCACCCCACCGGTGTCCCCCACCGTCATCAGCTCACACCCATACTCATCTGTGGAGCCTTCCGGGTCCGCAGGCTGTAGAGATGGTGGTGTCCTGGCCCAGGACCAGGCAGCTCTGAATAAAACCCGGGGTTCTTGCTGTACCCAGCACTACGTTCCGCTGGAGGAAGGTCAGAGGGTGCAGAGTGGGTGAGAACTGGCGTCCTTGGGGAGCCCCGTCCCTTCCACCTGGTGTGCCCTGCCCACCTCCCAAAAGGACGTGGCTCCCAGGTGTGAGTGGAGCCTCCCTGAGGGCCGCTTCGAGGGCAGCAGTGAAGTCAGCTCTCTGCCCCCAGGTGGTGGTGCCCACCCGTGTGGGGCAGGGCTACGTGTATGAGGCCGCCCAGCCGGAGCAGGACGAGTACGACATCCCGCGACACCTGCTGGCCCCGGGGTCACAGGACATCTATGATGTGCCCCCGGTTCGGGGGCTGCTTCCCAGCCAGTATGGCCAGGAGGTAGGTGTGGGGTGCGCAGCAGTGGGAGGGCAGGGCGGCGAGTCTGTGCCTCTGCTTGACCCTGGGCAGGGAGCTGCATCTTCTCAGCCCTGGCCAGGCCTGGGAGCAGTGCCGTGGGGTTTCTGCCTTTCCCATTCCCCCTGGCGCCATTAACCCTCCACTGTTTCTGCCCCCAGGTGTATGACACGCCCCCCATGGCTGTCAAGGGTCCCAATGGCCGAGACCCGTTGCTGGAGGTGTATGATGTGCCCCCCAGCGTGGAGAAGGGCCTGCCACTGTCCAGCCACCACGCGGTGAGCACATGCCAGGGCCAGGCTGAGACTGGGGGGTGTCTGGGTGTGTGCACTGGGGTGCTGACCAGTGTCTTCAGGGCTCGGGGTGGTGGGCAGGCAGAGACTGGCTCCAGACCCGGGTTCTGCTCCTCACTGGATCATTGATAGAAGAGGAAACCGAGCTCTCTTCTGAGCCTCAGCTGCTTTGTCTGCAGAGCCGCCTGTGGGAAGGCCTTCCCCATGAGCTCCTGAGAGGGTATGTGCAAGGTGACCACAGGGTATGTCCTGTCACCTGAGATACTTCCAAGAGTGAAGGGGGGACTAGTAATTATGTGGGAGCATCAGGGACAAACCAGGACTGTCCGGAGCAAACCAGAATTTGATCCCCTGATAATACCTGCAGAGCTCAGTCACACACGTGCTGCAGAGTGGAAAGTTCACACGTGGTGGTGGTACTGGGTGGTACAGTGGTGGTGGTGGTGATGAAATCATGATATGATGGTGGTGGCAGTGGCAGTATGAGAGCTAACCTTTCAGTGAGTCTGAAGTGACACAATTATGTGAATTAACACGTGTCATTCCTTGAGAGGAAGTTCTCCCACCTTCAGGTTCTAGAGCCGGCTCGTCCCAGAGCTGTCATGGATGGGAATCGTGAAGGATGTGTGTGCCGGGGCTGCGTGTGTGCCTGTGTGTGTGTACATGTGTGTGGCTGGGTGCTGCCCCCAGCCCCTGGGGTGGGCAGATGGACGGATGGACAGCCTTGACTGCCGCTTGTCCCCCCAGGTCTATGACGTTCCTCCATCGGTGAGCAAGGACGTGCCTGATGGCCCGCTGCTCCGTGAGGAGACCTACGATGTGCCCCCCGCCTTCGCCAAGGCCAAGCCCTTTGACCCGGCCCGCACCCCACTGGTCCTGGCTGTGCCCCCTCCAGACTCCCCGCCGGCCGAGGACGTGTATGACGTGCCGCCCCCGGCTCCTGACCTCTACGACGTGCCCCCTGGCTTGCGGCGGCCTGGCCCAGGCACCCTGTATGATGTGCCCCGTGAACGGGTGCTTCCTCCTGAGGTGGCTGATGGTGGCACGGTTGACAACGGTGTGTATGCGGTGCCTCCCCCAGCTGAACGTGAAGCCCCGGCGGATGGCAAGCGCCTTTCGGCCTCCAGCACCGGCAGCACACGTAGCAGCCAGTCCGCATCCTCCTTGGAGGTGGCGGGGCCGGGCCGGGAACCCCTGGAGCTGGAAGTTGCCGTGGAGGCCCTGGCACGGCTGCAGCAGGGTGTGAGCACCACCGTTGCCCACCTTCTGGACCTGGCAGGCAGCGCCGGTGGGACTGGGAGCTGGCGTAACCCCTCTGAGCCGCAGGAGCCGCTGGTGCAGGACCTGCAGGCTGCTGTGGCTGCCGTCCAGAGTGCCGTCCACGAGCTGTTGGAGTTTGCCCGCAGCGCCGTGGGCAATGCTGCCCACACATCTGACCGCGCCCTGCATGCCAAGCTTAGCCGGCAACTACAGAAGATGGAGGACGTGCACCAGACACTGGTGGCACACGGTCAGGCCCTCGACGCTGGCCGGGGAGGCCCTGGAGCCACCCCTGAGGACCTGGACCGGCTGGTGGCCTGCTCGCGGGCTGTGCCCGAGGACGCCAAGCAGCTGGCCTCCTTCCTGCACGGCAATGCCTCGCTGCTCTTCAGACGGACCAAGGCCCCCGCTCCGGGGCCCGAGGGGGGTGGCACCCTGCACCCCAACCCCACTGACAAGACCAGCAGCATCCAGTCACGGCCCCTGCCCTCACCCCCTAAGTTCACCTCCCAGGACTCGCCGGATGGGCAGTACGAGAACAGCGAGGGGGGCTGGATGGAGGACTATGACTACGTCCACCTGCAGGTGGGTGCCGCCTGCCCAGCCCCGGCTCCTCTTCTGCCGCACGGGGCTCCCGTGCTTAGGGGGAGATTTGTTCCCAGCTGGGCCTGGTCCCTGGCAAGGCCCTGTACCCTCCTCTCACTCTGACCTTCCTCATCCCACATTGGCCCCATGTGCTAGCATGGCCATGTCATCGAGTCCTTCATTGAGTCCCTCGGGCTGGTGTGTCCGGTGACCAGCAGCAGTGACTGTTGTGTTGGGAGACAGATCTGCAGAAATGTGCATGCAGAGAAAGATCCTCCGAGGGTGGGGGAGCAGCAGGAGGTGGCAGGAGGTGGCTGGGACTGCTCCTCCCAGGCCAGGCCCTGGAGCAGAGGCCTCGGTGCCAGCCGGGTGGGAGTCCCGGTGAGGAACATTCCAGGCTGAGCTGAGCCAGAAAGGCATCCAGGGGCAGGGAACAGGTGGCCAGGCCTTTAGGCCAACAGGGAGAGATTGGGTTTGATTCCTGGTGTGGGAGCCTAGGCAGGCAGGGTGGAGCTTGTGGCCTTTCTGCAGGTGGCCCACCCTATGCCCAGTCTCTTCCTGGACTGGCAGGCGGTGAAAGGGGCAGCCAGGGCTGCTTCGTAGGAAGCCACCTTATCTGTCCCTGCATGTGCCAGCCTGTGTATGTGTATGTGGGGCTGTGTCCCCACATGGGCCAGCCTGAAGGGGTGTGTGTGTGTGTCCCCATGTGTCAGCCTGGGGGATGTGTGTCTGTGTCTGCCCCTGCATGTGCCAGCCTGTTTGGTGTGTCTGTGTGCGTGTGTGCATGCGTGCGCGCACAGCACCACCTGGTGGCCACTCAGCTCACTGCGCCCCCACAGGGCTGGCCTGCTCTTCTGGCTCAGAAGAGAACTGGCCTCAGTGCAGCCCCTGTCTCTCCCCTCCAGGGGAAGGAGGAGTTTGAAAAGACCCAGAAGGAGCTGCTGGAAAAGGGCAGCATCACGCGGCAGGGCAAGAGCCAGCTGGAGCTGCAGCAGGTGAGGCCCTGGAGCAGAGCAAGGCCCTGCCTTGCCCGCTGACCCCTTGAGCCCTCAGCTCTTGCCCCGCAGGGCCAACCCCGGGTCCCCAGCTTCTCCCCACACATTGTCTGGTAGTTCTCAGAGCTGGGCCCAGCCTGCCACCCCCCTGCCTCCTGACCATCTTCATCTTTTCATTTGGTTTATTTTAAAGTTGTCAAGAGTAATTGTTGGAGACATTTAGGGAGTTAGAGAGTGGGGTGAGAGCAGAAAATAGACCCCTCACAGCTGCCATAGGCTCGGCTCGGGGCTGGCTCTGCCTTGCTCCTTCCTCCAAGCTGCTCCCTGCGTGTCCGGGATGGTGTCCTGTGGGCATTCGACTCTTCTGTCCCAGCATCTGCCATGGCATTAAGCATTCTTTGTGGATTCCTTCAAAGACCACATAGCATCTATTGAATGTTTGTATTGTACCCACACTTCCTTAGTATTATTTTATTTTGTTTTTGAGACAGAGTCTTGTTCTGTCACACAGGCTAGAGTACAGTGGTGCAATCTCGACTCACTGCAACTTCAGCCTTCTGGGCTCAAGTGATTCTCCTGTCTCAGCCTCCCCAGTAGTTGGGATTACAGGCGCCTGCCACCATACCTGGCTGAATTTTGTATTTTTTGTAGAGACAAGGTTTCACCATGTTGCCCAGGCTGGTCTCAAACTCCTGGGCTCAAATGATCCACCTGCCTTGGCCTCTCAAAATGCTAGGATTACAGTGTGAGCCACCACATCTGGCCCCTTATTATAAATACACTGCTGTGTTTATATGCTGACATATTAATAGACTTTTCTTCATATTTTGAATCATTTCCTGAGGGTAGGAAAGAGGTATGTAAAAAAATATTAAGGGAGCTTTATTCCGATTATGAAGATAATTTTATTTTATTTTATTTTATTTTTTTTTATTTTATTTTATTTTTTTTTGAGACGGAGTCTTGCTCGGTAGCCCGGGCTGGAGTGCAGTGGCCGGATCTCAGCTCACTGCAAGCTCCGCCTCCCGGGTTTACGCCATTCTCCTGCCTCAGCCTCCCAAGTAGCTGGGACTACAGGCGCCCGCCACCTCGCCCGGCTAGTTTTTTGTATTTTTAGTAGAGACGGGGTTTCACGGTGTTAGCCAGGATGGTCTCGATCTCCTGACCTCATGATCCGCCCGTCTCGGCCTCCCAAAGTGCTGGGATTACAGGCTTGAGCCACCGCGCCCGGCCCATGAAGATAATTTTAAAAGTGAAAATACAGGATAGTACAAAGTGAACATAAAAATATCACCCGTCAAAGCTCCCTCGCCCACCTTCTGGGCGTCAAGGAAGTGGCAGAGGCAGGGGCCTGAGACCCACGACGCACAGCGGCGAGGCTGCAGCTGTCTCATGAGAGCTCGGTGAGGATCAGTGAAGAGTGGAAGACTCTCGGGGAGGACCCGGCACATAGAGACATTCAGGAGAGGCTAGACATTGACATCTCAGAACCGTGGCCGGGTGGGAGGGGTGAGGGCTGAGAAATTACCTGTCAGATACAGTGTACCCATATAACAAAACCGTACCTGTACCCCCTGTTAAATCTATTACAACACCCAAGAAAAGAATAAATGTCACACCTGTAATCTTAACACTTTGGGAGGCCGAGGCAGGAGGATCACTTGAGGCCAAGGGTTTGAGACCAGCTGGGCCACATAGTGAGACCCAAGACTATATATATTAATAAAAATTAATGGCTCACAACTGTAATTCCAGCACTTTGGGAGGCCAAGGCAGGCAGATCACTTGAGGTCAGGAGTTTGAGACCAGCCTGGCCAACATGGTGGAACCCCATCTCTACTAAAAATACAAAAATTAGCTGGGCGTGGTGGCATGCACCTGTAGTCCCAACTGCTTGTGAAGCTGAGGTGATAGAATCATTTGAACCCAGGAGGTGGAGCTTGCAGTGAGCCAAGATCGTGCCACTGCACTCCAGCCTGGGCGGTGAGTGAGACTTTGTCTCAAAATAAATAAATAATAATTGTTTTAAAAACCTGAATGCCGAGGTGGGCGTATCACCTGAGGTCAGGAGTTCGAGACCAGCCTGACCAACATGGGGAAACCCCATCTCTACTAAAAATACAAAAAAATTAACCAGGCATAGTGGCACATGCCTGTAATCCCAGCTACTTGGGAGGCTGAGGCAAAAGAATCGCTTGAACCCAGGAGGCAGAGGTTGCGGTGAGCCGAGATTACACCACTGCACTCTAGCCTGGGCAACAAGAGCGAAACTCCATCTCAAAACAAAAAAACCTCCTGAAATATCAACAATATATGTGGCTATATCTCCGTCTGTAGAGAGAGAACTCTGGGATCGCTGTGTTTTCAGAAGTGGTCATGTGCTGTATCCTTCCTCTGTGTGCCTCCAGCACTGCACCAGTTCCCTGCTGTTGGACACTTAGGCTGTTCCCAGAGTTTTACTTTTGTGAACAATGCTGTGACGAATACAAGTCTTTGCACTTATCTAATCAGTCACTTAGATAACTTGGTAGAAGCTGAATTAAAGGGCAAGAATATATGTGAAAAACTCTAAAGATGTAGAATTCCAAAGCCAAGGACATAAAGTCCATGTTAAATGCAAGCCCATGGAGACTTACGCATGAGAACATCTATTGCCTCATTTTTGTATCGGTGAAGAATCTGAAATCTCTACCCGCAAAGTGTCTAATAGGAGAGTATTGGTTCAATAAAGTATGGACATTTGTGCAGTAGGATATTATATAACTATTAAGAGTTGTCAAAGAATAAAAAGGGCTGGGCGCAGTGGCTCACACCTGTAATGCCAGCACTTTGGGAGGCAGAGGCGGGAGGATCATCTGTGGTCAGGAGTTTGAGACCAGCCTGGCCAACATGGTGAAACCCCGTCTTTACCAAAAATACAAAAATTAGCTGGAGGTGGTGGCGCAGGCCTGTAATCCCAGCTGAGGCAGGAGAATGGCTTGAAACCAGGAGGCAGAGGTTGCAGTGAGCTGAGATCGTGCCACTTCACTTCAGCCTGGGTGACAGAGCAAGACTCCCTCTTTATAAAAATAAAAATAGTTTTGAAAAAAAAAGAACAACAAAGACCCACAGAGCTTGTTGCCTGTGCTCCGTAGGGCTCACTGCAGCCTCGACTTCCCAGACTCAGTGATTCACCTGCCTCAGCCTCCCAAAGTGCTGAGATCACAGGCATGAGCCACCTCACCCTGCCTCACCAGAGCTTTGCAAAGAGAAAAAGCCGAGTATGTATCTCACTGGCTAAGAGAACAGAGAGATGAAAGATTTCACCAAATAGCTGCCTAAGGGGGACAGTGCCAGGTTCTGAGTGTTAGGAGGGGGAGGTTTACTATTGGTTTTGCTCATTGTGGCTTGGAGCTTTGCACCTAGGGTGGGACAGAGCTTACCTGTCCTGAGTCTGGGTGTGGCTGGTAATTTCCGGGGCCAGAGCGGCGTAGTGAGGACACGTCATCCCCTTCAGCTGACTCCCAGGCACAGGAGTGGAAAGGTTAACTTTCGTGTGTGGTTCTGGAAGGTGATGGTAGCAGAGGTTCTATTTAGGGGCGTTGGATTACAGGTGATGTCTTCCTTTTTTCTGTTAGATATATTTGAATCTTTTTATAATGTGTATGTTACTTTTGAACTAAGGAGAAAATTTTTTTAACTTTCTGTTTTGAAATATTTATAGATTCACAGGAAGTTGCAAAGATAGGGTCAAGGGATCCCCAGTGCCCTTCAGCCAGTTTCCCCAGTGCCACATCTCAAGTCACGTGGGACAGTACCCAAGCCAGGACGGTGACCGCCCCCACCCCCCCCCGACCCCAGGCTGCCACTTTTCTGTTGTCCATCTTGTCATTTCAAAAATGTTCAGGGCACGGAGTCTGGTCTTTTGAGATTGGTGGAAAGGTG
Organism: Papio anubis; assembly: GCF_008728515.1. Classification (NCBI taxonomy): domain Eukaryota; kingdom Metazoa; phylum Chordata; class Mammalia; order Primates; family Cercopithecidae; genus Papio; species Papio anubis. The sequence continues at coordinate 14,831,113 of NC_044993.1, forward strand.
ACTGAACAACCTCCAGAAGGCTTGCCATGGTTCCTGGTCCCGTCCCCGGGAGAGGAGACTGCCGGTTTCCCCACAGTCCCGTGTACTCTGAGTAGCAGCCCTTTTAGAGAAGCCCAGCCCAGGGTGCCCAGGTCTTGGCCTGTGGTTCTGACTCGCCTGAGAGCCTAACCCTGCTCCTGCTTCCCTCCCGCCCCAGCTGAAGCAATTTGAACGACTGGAACAGGAGGTGTCGCGGCCCATAGACCACGACTTGGCCAACTGGACACCAGCCCAACCCTTGGCCCCGGGGCGGACAGGTGGCCTGGGGCCCTCAGACCGGCAGCTGCTGCTCTTCTACCTGGAGCAGTGTGAGGCCAACCTGACCACACTGACCAATGCCGTGGACGCCTTCTTCACCGCCGTGGCCACCAACCAGCCACCCAAGATCTTTGTGGCGCACAGCAAATTCGTCATCCTTAGCGCCCACAAGCTGGTGTTCATTGGGGACACACTGTCACGGCAGGCCAAGGCTGCTGACGTGCGCAGTCAGGTGACCCACTACAGCAACCTGCTGTGCAACCTCCTGCGTGGCATCGTGGCCACCACCAAGGCCGCCGCCTTGCAGTACCCATCACCTGCTGCTGCCCAGGACATGGTGGAGAGGGTCAAGGAGCTGGGCCACAGCACCCAGCAGTTCCGCCGCGTCCTAGGCCAGCTGGCAGCCGCCTGAGGGCCGTGACCCCAGGAGGGAGGCGGGGGAGGGGCATGGTGGTCCCAGCTCCCTGGCTCCCATCTCAAGAGTCGCTGCGCCACAGGCTTAGAGACAGGACCCCAGCTCTGCCTCAGGCCTGGTACCCTTGATGCCCAGGAATCTGTATATATTTATGACTGGCCAGGGTGTGGGGCCGTGCCTCCCCAGGAGCCGAAGCCCAGGGGTCAGCCAGTAGCCTTCCCCAGCGTGCACCACGGGCCCGGGGCGGGTCACCAGGCAGGGTCTGGAGTGTGAGGGCCCCGCAGCCTCCAGGACCTCATGCTGCCCCGAGGTCTGAGCCTGGCCCCGCGAGGGTGCCGTGTCCCCTGACAGGGCCAGTGCAGTTTGGTGTGTCCTCCGCCTTACCAGGAGAAGACCCTGAAGAACTAGAACTATTTTTCATTATTGGTTTTCCAATCATTTGACTAATAGTCTCCATTTAAATAAAGTTTTTAAAATGAAGAGCAGCTGCCTGAGGGTGCCAGATGAGAGCCTCCGGGGCAGGTGACGGTTCCAGGGAAGGCACCCAGGGGCAAGTGCCATGCATGGCATCTCCCAAGAGGGCAGAGGAGTGGGTCTCTCCAGAAAAAAACTAAGGGACACTGAGGCTGGGTGTCTCCTGCAGGTGGGGTGAGGCCCTGGGAGCCAGGGCAGAGCCTGGGCCCAGGAGAGGAGTTGGGGTCAGTTTCGGAGCTACATGGTCTGGGGCCCAGAAGGCACAGCCTGGGCGTGGCCCCCTCGAGCCCTAGGGAGCTGCCACAGCATCGAGCACCTGCCCATGCCCACAACTGGCATCTGGAGCGAGGGCAGATCGGGGCAGGAGCAGCTGCAGGAGGGGACGGGTTCCTGTGAGCCGAGGGCACCGTCAGGGGCTGCATCTAGAACTCTGCTTAAAAGAATCTCATCCCAGCCTGTGGAACTCCCGAAGCACACGCGGAATTACACGTGGATCTGGCCTCCAAGTTGGGAGGGAGGGGCCTGGAGAAGACCTTTGCCCTGGGCAAGTGTGTGCCCCCCGTGGCTCCCCCACCCAGCAGCCCGCAGCCTAGATGGAAGCTCCAGGGTGCCTGGAACCCCTGGTGCTCCTCCCAGCCCTGACCATTCTGCATGTCAACATGCGCCTTGGGTTCCCCATCTGTATGAAGAAGGGGGTAGTACTGGGTGATCCTCAAGCTCTCCTGATCTTACCTCTACAGAGGGGTCCCTGTGACAGCATCTGTCCCCTCAACTCAGCCACATCATGCTCAGCCCACCCTCCTTGGTGAGGACACAGAAGTAAAGGTGTATGCAGTCGCTCTCAGTGGCTTTGTGTTTTACACAGACGTGGGGTAGGGAGGGTCTCAGCCTCCACAGCTTCCCAGGCATGAGCTTCATGATGTGGGCATCCACGTCCGGTGAGAACGAGAGGTGCTGGTGCTGCTCCAGGACACGATGCCCTCCAGGGTCCGGGGTCCATCCTGGCAGGCAGGGGCTGCCGGAGTTGCCCTGCAGGAAGGAGAGGATGTGTCGCCAGGCCTGAACTGGGTGCCGGGGCCTGGGAGACCTTGACCTGGTGGAGTCCAGGGAGGGATGCAGAGAAATGGCAAGTGTGGGTGCAGGGGCTGTGCCAGGGTCCTGAGGCCTGGCTTCACGTGGCAGCCCTAGCTCTGCCATGCACACTCCTGGAGGGAGCTGGGGCAAGTGGCTTTCATTCCTGCCGGGGCGCCATTTGTCCGGTGAGCTGACCTTCCAGCTCAGAGGGCTGGGGAGAGGAGGGAGTCCCCAGGCAACCTCACCTGCCTGGTCCAGGAAGCTGTGAGCCTGAGGCCTGGCCCTTGTGAGGCCTGGGAAGGAGGCAGAGAGGAGTGGGGAGCCCAGACCTCCATCAGAGGACTGGAGAGTCCTGGAGTACATTGAGAAAGGAACAGGAATGGGACTGGACAGGTGAGTCTATGGAGACGCCAGGCAGGTGGAGTCTATGGAGACTGAAGGAGAACAGCCCGTGGCACGTGATTTTTAATGATTGTCTTTCCACGTTTTGCTACAATGAACAAAACTTTATCATTGAAGACACCTGTCAGGATGCTTTCAGACGCTTTAACACTTGGGAAGGAAAAGACAGCTGGGAGAGGTAGGTGCCCATGGGCCCTGGCAGCCAAGGGTGCAGGGTGAGGCCCAGGCCAGCTGGGTAGGGGCCCCTGTATCCTCTCACCTCCTCTCCCAGAGGCTGATTTGTCCCATGGTGGCGTCACGAGTCACCTCTGCCTGCCTGTGTGGCCTTGCATTAGCCATCCTTAGCACCTGGAAGGCCTCCGGGTGAGAGCCAAGGTCAGACGCCCCGGCCGCCACATGGTGGCTCTTCTGGAGAGTGAGGGTGGCAGACGGCGCTTGGGCTTGTGGGGGTGAGCCCTGCTTGGCCACTGAGTCTCATGGTGATCTCAGCATCCCTTTCTCACTTAGGGCCTCAGTTTCCCCACCTGCACAGTGAGGGCGCAGGACCTCCCAGGTTTCCCCAAGCTGTGATCCGGGTGGCCTGAGGATGTGCAAAGGTGGAGGTGGGGTGCACGGCCCGGGGTGGGCGTCTCCTGCAGGCTCTGCTTGTGGCCGGGGAATGGGGGTGCTGTTTCCCCAGCCTGCAGTTCATTTCCGACCCTTTTCCTGCTGGTTGCAGGGTGTAGTTGGGGTTGGGAAGAGGGGGTGAGTGTCATTCCCTGACACCTGGTGGGCCCCAACTCCTCAAGCTCAAGCCTCACCTGACCCCTAGTGGGCAGCGGTGACCACCCAGCCCCCGCAGAAGTGGAAGCCAGGTTTGCACTGGGAGGATAGGACTGGCAACTCCCACAAGGGCAGGAGGGACCTGAGGGGCGAGGGCTGTGTAATCCTAGCACTTTGAGAGGCTGAGGCAGGAGGATCACTTGAGGCCAAGAGTTCAAGACCAGTCAGGCCATATAGTGAGACCCAAGTCTCTATGTATAAATAAAAATTGTTTTAAACTCCCCCCACCTCTAGTTTGGCCACCACCCAGGGTCCCCCCACTGCATGGGCAGGACCCCACTGTGATCTGCAGGGACACCTGCCAGGCCCAGGAGCTGGGGATGGCATCCTCCCCATGGACATCCTGGATAGGATGCTGAGTCAGGGTGGATGGTGGGGACCCTGCAGCCTGGGGTTGGGGCAGGGCAGCCGGCAGTTGATGGTGTCCTTAGGTGCCACTGCAGTGCCCACAGCCCCCTCCCCTGATCGCTGTCCACCCAAGGGAGTGTCCGTCCCTCTCCAAGCCCAGGGTGCTGTGACGTGGTGGCTGGATCTCCCTGGGGCCCTGTGCTCTTGTGGGCTCTGAGTCAGTGACTGGGGTGGATTGGGGTGCAGGGCCTGGGGACACACAAACCCAGGAGGCCGCCCGGGTGCAGAGGGTACAGGGGCTGGGGGTGGGGGGTGGGCAAGAGGTGTGGATACAGGAAACCGTCGGGAGGCAGAATCTGCAGGGTGTGGGGGCCAAGGAAGGGAGGAAACATGCCCCAAGCATGGCTGAGGGAGCAAGGGTAGTGGCCAGAGGGGTGGGATCCAGCTGGCAGAGTGTGAGGAGGAAGGGGAGGAGGATCTGGCCATGGAGGATGTGGTGCCCCCGTGTAACATGGCACAGTGCGGTTTTTTGCTTCTGGGCATTTGGGGCTGGGGATGGGCGTGTTTGACCTGGGGCTCCCAGCCTGCCTGAGCCTCGAACTTTCAAGAATCACTGCAGAGAGAGGGAAGCCCAGCGATCCAGAGAAAGGCCATGGGGTGTCAGAGGGTCCCCATCCTGTCCCCTGAGCCCACCGATCACGGCCCACCTTGCCACCACCCCCCTCATCAGCAGTCCTTGCGTTGATAACGCTCCTGGCTCCAGCATGTCTGGCAGCGCCAGGAGTGGCCGTGGGAAGATTCCTTGGAACCGCAGGTGTGTGCGGCCAGAGTGAGTTCGTCCCCCTTACTGCCCACGCCCTGTTGCAGGGCCCTGAGCAAGGGAGCAAGGGTGGGTGGCAAGAACCCTGCCGCCCGGGGGCAGGTGCTGAGGATGGGGGCCAAGGTCCTCCCGGTCCCCACCAGCCACATCCCCCGTCCGTCTCTGCGCCCCTTTTTATCTGCCTGTGTGTTTCTGGCCACTCTTCGGGAAGCAGGAGCCTGAGTGGTGGGAAAGGCGGCTAGGGAAGGGTCCTCCCAGAGGCCGCCCGTGCCTGGCCCAGCCCAGCCCAGTGGGGGCCCAAGTTCTGGAGTGAGTGAGGCTTTGGAGGCCCCAAACAGGAGACGGACAGCACCGACGTGTGCTCCACAGGTTTACTGAAGTTCTATGGGGAGCAAGGTCGGAGGGAGCCACGGCCTCAGTTGGCAGCCAGGATCTCCTGCACCCGGGGTATGAGCTTGGTAACATGGGTGTACACGCCAGGGCTGGAGGTGGAGCAGGTGCCACTGCCCCAGGACACAATGCCCATGAGGGTCCAGGCTCTGTCCTTCTGGCAGACCAGGGGGCCGCCGGAGTCACCCTTTGGGAGAGGGAGAAGGGAACTTGGATCTGGCAGCCCAGACAGACTGGTCCCAGGGGCCACTGGACATAGTTCCCAGAGTCCAGGCCAGGACCCCACACACAGCAGCGACTCAGCATGTGCTGTTGCATGGGTCATGAAAGATCCAGCAGCTGCTTGTGTGGCTCATGCCCCTGGAAGCCTGAGCCACCCCGGAATGGGGCCCTTTATTGGAAGCTTAGTAAAGCTGGTTTGACCAATAGGAGGAAGAGCCTGGTGGGGCTTGCCAAGGGGTCCTTGTGAGGGAGGGAGGGCTGCTGGAGCCCGCTGGCCTGCTGGGATCCACTGCCCAGGTTGTGCACTGCACAACTCCAAGGGCCATTGGCTCTGACATTGGCCATGGAATTTTGCAGCAAGGTGACTCTGACATCAGGAAGCAGTGGGGTTAGCAGATGAGGGCAGAGAGGGGTGGGGAACCCGGGCCTCTTCTGCACCCCGCTCGCCTGGCCAGGGCCTGGGTGGGGCCAGCCTCACCTTGCAGGAGGAGACACCGCTGGCCCCAGCGCAGATCATCTCGGTGATCTTGCTGCCCCAGAACTTCCTGCATTGGGTATTGGACAGGAGGGGCAGGGCCGCGTGCTGCAGCTTGTCAGGGATCTTGTTGGCTGCAGGACAGGAGGAAGGTCAGGGCTCACCCAGCCCACTTAGGAGGGAGAGACCCGAGGCCGACACGCCTGCCCTCCCCTGCACCATCACCACGATGTTGGGTACGGCCCCTGGAGCCTCGGAAGCGCCTGTGGGACAAAGCGGGCCTCGGCCCTGCCCGGGTGGGAGCCCCACACTGTGACTCCAGGCAGGTCAGCCAGGGCAGGGCTCACCCGGCCAGGTGCGCTCAGAAGCCCCCTGTGCAGGCTCCTCATGATCCGACCTGGATTTTATTTGCACTGGGGGGATTTTAAATTCAGAGGATTATCAATGAAGAACGGAAAGTTAGGAGCGTGTTGGAATTTAGAGCCAAACAGTCACAGGGGGACTCCACAGCCAGGCAGCCCCGACCCCAGAGGCAGCCCCGCGGCCCCTCACCGTTGTACTTGGTCTTGCCCCAGCCTGTGGTGACGCACACTGTCCCCGTGGGGAAGTCATCGTCGGCGCTGGGCAGGCACACGGCGGACACCGTCTGGGAGAAGACGGCGGGTGTGGCCAGCTTCAGCAGGGTGATGTCACTGCGCACGGTGAAAATGCTGAAGCTGGGCTTCTTGAAGACCTGGGGGTGGGGGCCAGAGTGCCGGGGTGAGGCCCTGGGAGGAGGCAGGACCTGCAGGCTTCGAGGACACAGACTCCTTCCCTGGTGCCCATTAAGGAGCAGTCCATCCCCAGGGCCGGAATGGGAACCACGAGGCCGGACCGGCCCCCCTGGGCACCTGTCCCTGAAGCAGCCGAGGGATCTCCCCCCATGCCCGCTGCCCCTGCCCTCTGCTGCACGGGGCCTGGGTACCTTGGCGATCTTCAGGACCTGGATGTTCTCCTCATCAGAGCCCTGGTCAAACTCCCCGGCCACGACCACGTCAGAGGTCCTGGGCAGAGCGTTGTGGGTGAGAGAACATGCCCTGCTCCCCTCCCACCCAGCTGGGGGCGAGAAGCAGAGCCCGAGGCTGCCCGGTCCTCACCTGACCCCGCGGTGGGCGGCGGTGACCACCCAGTCCTCGCTGATGAGGGAACCTCCGCAGAAGTGGAAGCCAGTTTTGTCCTGAGAGGAAGATGGGGAGGGTCAGCAACTCCCACCTGGCGGCACCCCCAGCCTGGCCCCCACCCAGGGTGCCCACTGCCTTGCAGAAGCCCCCTCACCTGCAGGGACACCTGCCAGGGCCAGGAGCCAGGGACGGCGTCCTCCCCATTGACGATCCTGGTCAGGCCACTGAGCACGGGGGGGATGGCGGGGACCCCGCAGCCTGGGGACGGGAGTAGGGTAAAAAAGGGCTGAGGCCCCAAACCAACCTGGGCCTCACCTGCCTGCGTGCAGGACTCTCGGTTCTACCCCAGTCCACTGAGGCCAGCTCAGGACCTCCCTGGCACATGCCGCCTCTGCCTCCCTGGTCCCCCAGTCTCTAGGCTCAAATGTCCCTAATTCTCGGCCTGCTGGCTCCAGTCATCCTTCCAGGATGCAGAGGGTCATGTCTCCCCCTACCTGGGGCCTGACCTGCCTGAAGAAGCAGAAAACAGGCCGGGCTATAAGACTGCCTGGGCTCAGCCTCGAGGCCATCCTTTCCTTGCTGTGTGACCCTAGACCAGGCAGGGCAGCACTCAGGCCTTGGTGTCCTCAGCTATAAAACGGGCAGCAGAACCACGTGAGCTCCACCGCTGACACGCCTCTGTTAGACTGGCGGGGAGAGGGCAAGTGGGAAGAAAATCTGATAACCCCAAGTCCGCTGGGAACCTGGGGTGCTGACAATTTGCAGACAGGAGAGTGAAATGGTACCGTGGACCCTGGGAGGCTGAACTCCACAATTTCAGGAAACATTGTGTAAAGTTTTGGTTTCTTTTCTTTTTTCTTTTTTTTTTTTTTTTCAGATAGGGTCTTGCTCTGTCACCCTGGCTAGAGTGCAGTGCCACAATCATGGCCCACTGCAACCTCAAATTCCTGGGCTGAAGCAATCCTATTGCCTTGGTCTCCCAAGGTGCTGGGATTACAGGCATGAGCCCCTATATCCGGTCTTGGTTTCTTAATTATTTAATAAAACTGGACTTTGGCCGGCATAGTGGCTCACGCCTGTAATCCTAACACTTTGGGAGGCCAAGGGGGGTGCATCACCTGAGGTTAGGAGTTCAAGACCAGTCTGGCCAACATGGTGAAACCCCATCTCTACTAAAAATACAAAACTTAGCCAGGCATGGTGGCAGACGCCTATAGTCCCAGCTACTTGGGAGGCTGAGGCAGGAGAATCGCTTGAACCTAGGGGGTGGAGGTTGCACTGAGCTGAGACCGCGCCACCGCACTCCAGCCTGGGTGACAGAGCCAAACTCCATCTCAAAAAAAGTCAAAACACAGCTGGACTTTAATTCCACACCATCAAATGGCACAGACAGAAGCAGAAAACAAACAGAACAATGAGAATAGTCAGGTGTTCCACACATGCGCACCACACCTCTGCTAGCTCAGGACCAGATTCTCGGCTCCTGTGCGCAGGCCTCACAATTGGGTTTTACATTTGAGCAGACCCAGTCCCTCACACCAGCCGGCCCCTTCTGGGGTCTTATTCGGCTGCTACAGGGCAGCGCCTGCCTCTCCTGCCCACAGGAATACAAGCAGGCAAGGCGCCTCCCTGACGTTTGAGAGCATCAAAAACAACTGGTAATAGCAAAAAAATGAGAAAGAGCATGTTGGGAGGCCAGGGCGGATGGATCACAAGGTCAGGAGTTCGAGACCAGCCTGGCCAACATGGTAAAACCCTCGTCTCAACTAAAAATACAAAAATTAGCTGGGCATGGTGGTATGTGTGTGTAGTCCCAGTTACTCAGGAGGCTGAGGCAGGAGAAATGCTTGAACCTTGGAGGTGTAGGTTGTAGTGAACTGAGATCGTGCCACTGCACTCCCGCCTGGGCGACAAGAGTGAAACTCCATCTCAAAAATAAATAAATAAGAGAAATAGATGGTGGCATACTCACAAAACAGAGCACGCATTATAAAAATTCAGGTGAATGAGCTGGAGCTCCATGTCAACACGCAGGAAGCGAGAAGATTTGAGTGGGGAAAAAGCACATTGTTGTAGAATGGAGGTAGAATGGAGTATTAGTTACATCAGCCAGACACGGTGGCTCACGCCTGTATCAGCACTCTGGGAGGTCAAGGTGAGTGGATCACTTGAGCCCAGGATTTCAAGACCAGCCTGGACAACATAGTAAGACCCCAGGCCGGGTGCAGTGGCTCACGCCTGTAATCCCATCACTTTGGGAGGCTGAGGCGGGTGGATCACCGGAGGTTAGGAGTTCAAGACCAGCCTGACCAATATGATGAAACCCTGTCTCTATTAAAAGTAGAAAAATTAGCCGGGTGTGGTTACACATTCCTGTAACCCCAGCTACTCAATAGACTGAGGCAGGAGAATCGCTTGAACCCGGGAGGCAGAAGTTGCAGTGAGCCAAGATCACGCCACTGCACTCCAGCCTGGGTGACAGAGTGAGATCCTGTCTCAAAAACAAACAAACAGGATAGAATACCGTTTCGTTGATGTAAAACTTTTTGAAACCTCATGTATAGATGCATAAATATGTAGGAAATTTGTATAAGCCCACATTGCAATGATTTACAGCAAGTTCAGAATAAAGCTCCCATTCCAGACAGGGAAGCAGGGAGAAAAGGGAAACCTGAGCAGAATCTGTTTTGGACAGAAATATCTGAAGCAAATCTGCAAAAAGATTTTCTGAATTCTGACAGTAGGTATAAGGATGTCATATTCTTTTCTATATTTTACTATTTCTCTTTTAAAAAACAGAAAATGCGGCCGGGCACAGTAGGTCACGACTGTAATCCCAGCACTTTGGGAGGCCAAGGCGGGGGTATCACCTGAGGCCAAGAGTTTGAGACCAGCCTGGCCAACATGGTGAAACCCCATCTCTACAAAAAATACAAAAATCAGCCGGGCATGGTGGTGGGCGCCTGTAATCCCAGCTACTCAGAAGGCTGAGGCCGGAAGATCGTTTGAACCCGGGAGGCGGAGGTTGCCCTGAGTGGATATCACACCACTGCACTCCAGCCTGGGCAGTAAGAGTGAAACTCCGTCTCACCAACAACAAAAAAAAGAAAGAAAGAAAAAGAAAATGCTTGGCAAGTACCCGGCACAATAAATAAAAACCCCAAGGGAGGCCTTGGGAGGTCTCCTGGGGCCACACCTTATCCTACGCACGGCACCCCCACCCCAGCCACTTCTGGAGCCTCAGACCATGGCAGAGGCCAGCATGGTCCTTCCCACTCCTGGAGCAGGTTGTGTGGGCTCAAAAAGCCCCAGAAGGACCCTCTTCTCTGAGCCCTCAGGTTACCTATGCTGGGGATGAGGCCCCGGGGGCAGAGCAGGGGACTCAGATCCCCCTGTCGGCCAGGCTCCGGGCTCCCTCAGGACAGGCCCCTTGGACCCCAGCACTCACCAAAGGCGGCCCCCACCAGGGCGAAGCAGGAGAGGAGCCAGGGGAAAGCCATGCCGCTGCCTCAGAAGGTGTGGGGCCTGCCAGCTGCGGGGCCCTTTCTACCTCCCGGGGGGACCCCCAGCCCCGCCCAGCCAGGGAGGCCTGAGCCCACCCTCCCTGTTACCCAGGGACCTTGGGCGATAAGCGGAGGCAGAGCCCGGCCGGGTTCTCTGCCGGACAACCCCAGCCCCTGGGAAATGGGCAGCTGCCCTGACATCACCCGGCAGCCTTGGGGACATGACCCCACAGAGCCAGCTGTGAGCTGCAGTAACCCTGCCAGGAGCCGGCACCAGGCTCTTCTGTTCCCAGCAGGGAAGTGGAGGCAGTCCCACCCCAGGCTCATGGAGGCCCAGCCGCTGTCACGGAGCCAGACCTCCGGGAACTCCGGTTCTCAGTGGACGGTGTTTCCGCCTAACACTGTCCTAGAAGCAAAGGGCTCAGGGCACTGTGGATTCTCCAGTGTCACCGCACGTCACCAGTGAAGCCAAGTCATTTCTGAGTGTGGCGAGGGTCTGGGTGACACGGCTTGGTGGCCCTAACAGGTGGGCAAAGCCACTGACACGTGTCCCCCTCTGCCGCAGCACCGGACAGGATTCACTCTTTCTTCAATGACTCATAAGGAACTAATCATTTCAAAGTTTCCGTCTCTTACAAAATGGAACTTTGATTCCACACCATAAAATGACACAGAAAACTTTTTAAGATGGAGTCTCACTCTCACCCAGGCCAGAGTGCAGCGGCACAATTTCGGCTCACTGCAGCCTCTGCTTCCTGGGTTCAAGTGATTCCCTGCCTCAGCCTTCCAAGTAGCTGGGATTACAGGTGCATGCCACCGCGCCCAGCTAATTTTTTTTTTTTTTGAGATGGGGTCTCGCTCTGCTGCCTAGGCTGGAGTGCAGTGGTGCAATCTTGGCTTACTGCAGCCTCTGCCTCCCAGGTTCAAGCTTTTCTCCCACCTCAGCCTCTTGAGTAGCTGGGATTACAGGCGTAGCACCACACGCGGCTAATTTTTGTATTTTTAGTAGAGACAGGATTTCACTATGTTGTCCAGGCTGGTCCCAAACTCCTGGCCTCAGGTGATCCACCCTCCTCGGCCTCTCAAAGTGCTGGGATTACAGGCGTGCGCCACTGTGCCCGGCCAATTGTTGCATTTTTAGTAGAGACAGGGTTTCACCACGTTGGCCAGGCTCATCTCGAACTCCTGGTCTCAGGTGATCCTCTGGCCTTGGCCTCCCAAAGTGCTAACATTACAGGCGTGAGCCACTGCGCCTGTCTAAAAATAAACTATTTTGAGGAAGCAGAAAAACTTTTCGTTGTCACAAAACAAGGAGGAAAGACAGATGTGGGTGACAGGTCAGTGACTCTGGGCAGGAAGCAGAGGCCAAGGGATCCTCGGCACCCTGTGGGCAGGTATTCAGGGGACAGAGCCCACAGCATCCCTGCCCTTATGGGCCTGAGACGCTCGTGACACACACACACGACACAGATTAGCATGTAACGTAGTGACCACCACAGTCACCTGGGGCAAGGCTGAACAGGACGGGCTGCACTGTAGTTCCGGACAATGGGGGTCTGAAAGGAAGACGCGGTGGGAGGATGGCATTTCCACTGAAGGCCTTGGGCTCTGTGGTCAGCGGGCCGCATCACCTTGGATTTAGAATATCCCCTCCCCAGCCTGGCGCGGTTGGCTCACGCCTGTAATCCCAGCACTTTGGGAGGCTGAGGCGGTCGGATCACAAGGTCAGGAGATCGAGACCATCCTGGCTAACCCTTGAACTACTAAAAATACAAAAAATTAGCCAGGCATGGTGGTGGGCGCCTGTTGTCCCAGCTACTTGGGAGGCTGAGCCAGGAAAATGGCGCAAACCCGGGAGGCGGAGCTTGCAGTGAGCCGAGCTCACACCACTGCTCTCCAGCCTGGGCGACAGAGCGGGACTCCGTCCCCAAAAAAAAAAAAAGAATATCCCCTCCCCACTTCCACCACTGCTGGAGAACAGAACTATAAAGCAAAACTAAATTTATACACTAAAGACAAAATTTCAAAAGAAACCAAGTTCACATCAACCATGTTGCTTTTTTTTTCTTTCTTTTTTTTTTTTTTGAGACAGAGGTTCGCTCTGTCGCCCAGGCTGGAGTGCAGGGGTGTGATCTCAGCTCACTGCAACCTCTGCCTCCTGGGTTCAAGTGATTCTCCTGCCTCAGTCTCCCAAGTAGCTGAGATTATAGGCATGCACCACTATACCCGGCTAATTTTTGTATTTTTAGTAGAGATGGAGTTTTGCCATGTTGGCCAGGCTGGTCTTGAACTCCTGACCTCAAGTGATCCACCCGCCTTGGCCTCCCAAAGTGCTGGGATTACAGTCATAAGCCACCACACCAGGCTGATAGCTACCATTTAAAAAACAGAAAACAACAAGTGGTAGATGTGGAAAAACTGGAACCCTCCTACCTTGTTGCTGGGAATGTAAAATGGTGAAGCTGCTATGGAAACAGTTCGGCATGGCTGGGCGCAGTGGCTCATGCCTGGAATCTTGGCACTTTGGGACGCCAAGGTGGGAGGATCACTTAAGCTAAGGAGTCCAAGACCAGCCTGGGCAACATAGTGAGACTCCGTCTCTACAAAAAAATTTAAAAAACAACATTAGCTGGGCGTGGTAGCATAGTTCCAGCTACTCAAGAGGCTGAAGTAGGAGGATAACTTGAGCCTGGGAGGTCAAGGCTACAGTGAGCTGAGATCCAGCCTAGGCAACAGAGCAAGGCCTTGTCTTAAAATAATAATAAAAATAATAAAAAAGTACAAAGAAAGCAGTTTGGCAGTTCCACAAAAACAAACATACATGGAGTTACCTCATAACCCTGCAGTTCCACTCCTTGGAGGTACACTCCCCCAGAATAAAAGGACTTAGGCAGACATTTGCACACCAGGGTTCACAGCAGCACTATTCCCGACAACCAAAAGATAGAAACCACCCCCATTGTTCATCAGCAGAGGAATGAGTAAAATGTGAGCTCTCCACGCCACTATTATTCAGTCATAAGAAGGAATGAAGCAGGCCTGGTGTGGGGACGCACACCTGTAATCCCTGCACTGTGGGAGGACAAGGTGGGAGGATTGTTTAAGGCCAGGAGTTTGAGACCAGCCTGGGCAACAAAGTAAGACCCCTTCTCTACAAAATTTGTTTTTAATGAGCTGGGTGTGGTGGTACATGCCTGTGGTCCCAGCTACATGGGAGTCTGAGGCAGGAGGATCGCTTGAGCCCAGGTGGTCGAAGCTGAAGTGAGCTGTGTTTGTGCCACCACATTCCAGCCTGGGCAACAGAGTGAGACCCTGTCTCAAGCACAAACACAACACAAAATGAATCAGGTACTGATACATGCCAAATGCCAAAACACAGTTTTTGTTTTTTTTTTTTTGAGATGGAGTTTTGCTCTTGTTGCCCAGGCTGGAGTGCAGTAGCCTGATCTTGGCTCACTGCAACCTCCTGCTCCCAGGTTCAAGCAATTCTCCTGCCTCAGCCTCCCGAGTAGCTCGGATTACGGGGATGTGCCACCACACCCACCTAATTTTGTATTTTTAGTAGAGACCCAGTTTCACTGTGTTGCTCAGGATGGTCTCAAAATCTCTTGACTTTGTGGTCCACCCGCCTTGGCCTCCCAAAAGCTGGGATTACAGGAGTGAGCCACCACACCCAGCCGAATCTTAAATGATGTCTGCTACGTGAAATAAGCAACACAAAGATAAGTATTGCATTATTCCATTTATATGAAACTTTTTTTTAAAAAAAACTTTTTTGTGAGCCACCACGCCTGGCTGACTTGGAGTGTCTTATCTTTATTTACTTTATTTTTGAAACAGAGTCTCACTCTGTCACCCAGGCTGGAGTGCAGTGGCGTGAGCTCGGCTCAACTGCAACCTCTGCATCCCAGATTCAAGCGATTCTCCTGCCTCAGCCTCCTGAGTAGCTGGGATTACAGGCATGTGCCACCACACCTAATATATGAAACTTTTTTTTTTTTTTTTTTTAGATGGAGTCTCACTCTGTCACCCAGGCTGGATGGCAGTGGCACCATCTCGGCTCATTGCAAGCTCTGCCTCCCAGGTTCATGCCATTCTCCTGCCTCAGCCTCCCGAGTTGCTGGGACTACAGGCGCCCGCCACCACGCCTGGCTAATTTTTTGTATTTTTAGTAGAGACGGGGTTTCACTGTGTTAGCCAGGATGGTCTCAATCTCTTGACCTCATGATCTGCCCGCCTCAGCATCCCAAAGTGCTGGGATTACCGGCGTGAGCCACCGCGCCCGGCCATGAAACTTTCTTAATAGGCAAATTCAAAAAGACAAAAACTAGGTTAGAGGCCCATAGGCACCGAGGGGAGAGAGGAATGCAGAGTTATTGTTCACGGGGTATAGAATTTTGTAAATAGTGGTGATGCCTGCACAAATTGTGCATGTAATTACTATTGTATAATGTAATTAGCGCCACTAATTGTACACTTAAAAATGGTTAAAATGGGCTGGGCATGGTGGCTTACACCTGTAATCCCAGCACTTTGGGAGGCCAACGTGGGGAGATCACCTGAGGTCGGGAGTTCGAGACCAGCCTGACCAACATGGAGAAACCCCATCTCTACTAAAAATACAAAAATCAGCCAGGGTGTAGTGGTGTCCACCTGTCATCCCGGCTCCTCGGGAAGCTGAGGCAGGAGAATCGCTTGAACTGGGGAGGTGGAGGTTGCTGTGAACCGAGATCCCGCCATTGCACTCCAGCCTGGGTGACAACAGCGAAACTCCATCAAAAAAAAAAAAAAGAAAACGTTAAAACAGCAAATGTTATGTTACATATATTTTACCATAATTAAATAAAATCAATGGAATAAGCCAAAATCCATCAAATTGTACACTTTACACGGGTGAATTGTATGTTACGTGAATTACACATGACAGCTCGGTAAAGCTGTTAAGTATTGTGGAGTCAGAAGTCTTCTTCCAATGGCTATGGAGAGCAAATTCAGGGAAATGGAGAAGCTGAAGGAAGGGAATATTCAGCCTAGAGCGTGGCTGACAATCAGAAGGCCTTGGAGGCAGCGCTGGAGAAGCCCACACACATCTCCAGGGGCCACAGGACAGACCTGGCTGAGGACAAGCCAGGGGCCTGTCAGGGCTGGAGGTGCAAGACCTGTTAGGACAGGTGCAGTGGCTCACACCTATAGTCCCAGCACTTTGGGAGGCCAGGCAGATCACCTGAGGTCAGAAGTTCAAGACCGGCCTGGCCAACATGGCAAAACCCCATTGCTACGAAAAACACAAAAATTAGCCGGGTGTGGTGCACATGCCTGTAATTCCAGCTACTCCGGAGGCTGAGGCAGGAGAATCACTTGAACCCGGGAGGTGGAGGTTGTGGCAAGATCGCGGCACTGCACTGCACCCTGGGCGACAGAGACCCGGTCTCAAAAAAAAAAAAAAAAAAAAAAATTGTTAAATCCACAATGGCCGACCCCACCGTGCTCCCTAACCTGAGGAGCTACGCAGCAGGCGTGGGCTCCCTGAGACACAGGGCAGGGGCTTCTGGGCAGACAGAACAAGGATAATGAACCACAAACCCAAATCTCCCCAAGACTCCCTCGCCCACACGGGCATCCCCTTACTGCGACTGAGGGAGCCGACCTGTCTCTCCATCAGAGCTCTCAGTGACAACCAGGGTGGTGGCCACAAGAGAACACCAATTCTCCGTAGAACCCACCCCAGCATTCCCCACCACCTCCAAGAGCAGATCCTGCCGCCAACTGAGAAACGGCCCCAGCTCTTGCAGCTCCCGGTACCCGCGTCCAGGACACAAAACTCTGCATGGAAGGGGAGAGACCGAATACACATGCGAACAGGGGCCAGACCGCCTAAAAGAGAACACTGCCCACACCTGCCCAGGGCGCCAAACAGCAGGAGCCCCACCGGCCAGCCCTGAAAAGCCACACACGCCCTGACAATCACAGAAAATGCTCACTTGGAGCTCGCCTGCACCTGAGGCCCTGAGTGCTGCCAGACAGAATACCTCAGACTGGGTCATTTACAGTGGACAGAAACGTATTTTCTCACAGTTCTGAAGGCTACAAATTCAAAGTCAAGAGGCAGGGTTGGCAATTCCGGCCCCAGGCTGATGCCTTGAACTCCATGTCTTCACCTGGTGGAAGGTGGAAGGGCAAAGAAGGACGAGACGGGCGTCCCTCGCCTTTTATTAATGGCATTAATCCCACCTGGGAAGCAGAGCCCCCACGCACTAATCACCTCTGACAGGTCCCACTGTGGATACAAACAATGCGGCCCAGGTGCAGTGACTCGAACCTGTAATTCCAGTGCTTTGGGAGGTCAAGGCAGGCAGATCACTTGAGCCCAGGAGTTCAAGATGAACCTGGGCAACATGGTGAAACCTCATCTCTTCAAAAGCAGCTAGCCAGGGTGGTGGCGTGCACCTGTGGTCCCAGCTACTCGGGACACTGAGATGGGAGAATCGCTTGAGCCTAAGAGGTCAAGGCTATAGTAAGCTGTGATCGCACCACTGCAGTCTGGCCTGGACCAACAAAGCAAGACCCTAACTCTTTAAAAAAAAAAAAAAAAAAAAAAAAAAAAAGGCGGTGTTGACAGACTGTAATCCCAGCACTTTGGGAGGCGGCGGGTGGATCCGCGAGGTCAGGAGATGCGAGACCATCCTGGCTAACATGGTGAAACCCGTCTACTAAAAATACAAAAACTAGCCGGGCGTGGTGGGGCGCCTGTAGTCCCAGCTACTCGGAGGCTGGCGAGAGAATAAAGTGAACCGGGAGGTGGAGCTTGCAGTGAGCGGTCAGCCACTGCCTCCAGCCCATGGGCGACAGGCGAACTCCGTCTCAAAAAGAAAAAAGAAAAGAAAAAGCTAATAACATTTCAATACAAATGTCAGTGGGACAAACACGCAGACCACACAGGAGCGTGTCTCCCCCTTCCCCACACCAACAGCCACCGGCCAGGACACAGCGAACCTTCCTCTTCCCTCCACGAAGCTTTCCCTCTCCCCTGCCAGCCTTGGCGTCTTGGTCAATGCAAGCGACAGTGGCCGACTCCCTTGCTGGGGCAAGCTCTGAATAAACAGCCCTCGCTGGTTCTCATTTGGGCCGGCGTCACTGATCTCCACGAGGGCTGAGCTGGACAGCCGGTCCCCACATATGCTGCCCTCCTGGGTCAGGAAACGCCTCCCCAGCCCATCTCCCCACTATTGCTAGCCACGCATCAACACGGAGCAAGGGGACAATTGTTTTCTAAGCAAGCTGCACGGGATCTCGTTGGCTCAAGGAGCACACGGCGCTTTCACTAAGAAAACATCCCCCCAGCCTCACTTGGACAGGGACAAATCCCAGTGGAAAGGGTTTAGACAAAGAACCACTGAATTAAATCGCTCCACTTGGTCATTTTAGACACGTCCATTGGTGCTGTGAGAAGGGGCCCGGCCAGGCACAGTCAGTAGCTCACACGTGTAATCCTAGCACTTTGGGCAGCCGAGGCAGGCTGATTGCCTGAGCCCAGGAGTTTGAGACCAGCCGGGGCAACATAGAGTGATCCTGTCTCTACAAAAAATACAAAAATTAGCCAGGCGTGGTGGCACACACCTGTAGTCCCAGCTACCTGGGAGGCTGGACCTGGGAGGTCAAGCTTGTGCTGAGCTGTGATTGTGCCACTCTACTCCAGCCTGGGTGACAGAGTGAGACCCTGTCTCAAAAAAAAAAAGAGAAGAGTCTCATCCCCAACCCCATTGTGTACCAGTCCCCAAGTCCTCTGCCTTTCGGAAGGGGGCAAGGGAATTCTAGGAAGGTACCTCTCAGAGGGGGCTGCGGGACTCAGATCCTGCTTTGCTATGAAGGAAAAGTGGATGGCCACTGAGAAAACAGTTTGACCGTTTCCATAAACACAGGCCCCAGCCTGCAACCCTGCTGTTCTATTCCTAGGTGTTTTTTTGTTTGAGACGGAGTCTCATTCTGTCACCCAGGCTGAAGTGCTGTGTGGCTGGCTCGGCTCACCACAACCTCCGCCTCCCGGGTTCAAGCAATTCTCCCACCTCAGCTTCCCGCGCACGTCACCAGGCCCGGCTACTATTTGTATTTTTACTAAACACAGGGTTTCACCATGTTGGCCAGGCTGGTCTTGAACTCCTGACCCCGAGTGATCTGCCTGCCTCAGCCTCCCAAAGTGCTGGGATTACAGGCGTGAGCCACCGTGCCCCGCCTACTCCTAGGTGTTTGCCCAAGATAAATGAACACACATCCGCATAAAGACTTGCCCGTGGATGTTTTAATATATGTTATAGTTATTATAGCAGCTTTATTCGTAATAGATCAAAACTACAGAACAGATAGACAACCTGTAGTGCATTCCAGCAATAAAAAGGAAGAGGCTGCTGCTCTCCGCAACAGCGTGGGTGAACTCCAAAGACAAGATGCCGAGCGAAAGCAGCTGGACTTCCAGAAACACCTGGGTTCTGTTCACAGGAAACTCCAGAACCTGAACACGAATAGATGGGCAGGATTCAGTTTCAGTTCCGCGAGACGAGTGGCCGCACAGCGCTGTGAATGTACTTAGCACTGAATGGTACACTTAAAAATGGATGCGGGCCGGGCCCAGTGGCTCACGCCTGTAATCCCAGCACTTTGAGAGGCCGAGGCGGGCGGATCACAAAGTCAGGAGATCGAGACCATCCTGGCTAACACAGTGAAACCCCATCTCTACTAAAAAATACAAAAAAATTAGCGGTAGTGGCGGCGCCTGTAGTGCCAGCTACAGGGAGGCTGAGGCAGGAAGAATGGCGTGAACCCAGAAGGCAGAGCTTGCAGTGAGCCGAGATCACGCCCTCGCTCCAGCCTGGGGCGACAGAGTGAGACTGTTTCAAAACAAACAAGCAAGAAACAAAAATGGAGTGCGATGGTCCCGAATTTTGTTATGTGTATTACCACCAATTTACAGGTTTTTGTAGGCGAGGTCTCACTGTAATCTCCCAGGCTGGAGTGCAGTGTAGCGATCTCGGCTCGCCTGCTTTCCGCCCAGCCATTCTCCGATCAACAGTAACTGGGACTACCTGGCGCCCTTCTGGCATGTCTTCTTCTGTTTTAATTAGAGGCGAGTTTTCACCATGTGCTTCAGGATAGTCTCTGTTTCTGTGATCCACCATCGTCTTCTAAAGTGCTGGGATGACGAGCTCTGGCGCTCCCGGCAATTCTGAGTTTTTTGTTTTGTTTTGCTTTGTTTGTTTTGTTTTGTTTTGAGACGGAGTCTGCTCTGGTCACCAGGCTGGGTGCGGTGGCCGGATCTCAGCTCACTGCAAGCTCCGCCTCCCGGGTTCGGCCATTCTCCTGCCTCAGCCTCGAGTAGTTGGGACTGAGCCCGCCACAGCGCCCGGCTAGTTTTGTATTTTTTAGTAGAGAAGTGGGGGTTTCACGGGTTAGCCAGGATGGTCGTCTCTGACCTCGTGATCCGCCCGTCTCGGCCTCCCAAAGTGCTGGGGTTACAGGCTTGAGCCACAGCCCGGCCTTTGTTTTTTGTTTGAGACAAGGTCTAGCTCTGTCGCCCAGGATAGAGTGCAATGGCCTGATCTCAGCTCACTGCAACCTCCACCTCCCAGGGTCAAGCCATCCTCCTACCTCAGCCTCCCCAGTACCTGGGATTACAGGTGCCAGCTACCATGCCTGGCTTTTTTTGTTGTTGTTGTTAGAGACAGGGTCTCACTATGTTGCCCAGGCTGGTCTTGAACTCCTGAGCTCAAGGGATCCTCTCGGACTCCCAAAGTGCCAGGATTACAGCCATGAGCCACTGCACCTGGCTGCTAACAGTTTTTTAAATTTAACAATAACAACAACATCCCCTGGAGCGATGACTCACACCTGTAATCCCGGCACTTTGGGAGGCTGAGGTGGGAGGATTGCTTGAGCTGAGGAGGTTGAGGCTGCAGTGAGCCGTGATCATGCCACTGCATTACAGCCTGGGCATCAGAGCGAGCCTCTCTCAACCAAAACCAAAACCTTCCTTCCGGGGAAGGAAATCAGAACAGTGGTTGCTTCTGGAGATGGGGGATTGACTGCCAAGGGGCTGTGAAGGAAATGGTCTCTGCCTTGGTGCAGGTGGTGGTTACAGGGGTGCCTGGATCCTCACAAGTCATCAACCTATATTTTCTTGAGACAGGCTCTCACTCTGTCGCCCAGGCTGGAGTCCAGTGGCATGATCACTGCTCACTGCAGCCTCCACCTCCTAGGCTCAAGTGATCCTCCTACCTCAGTTTCCCAAGTCCCAGCCTGGAGCTGGGACTCCATGCATGTGCCATCACAACTGACTGATTTATTTTTTGTACAGATGGGGGTCTCACCATGTTGCCCAGGCTGGTCTTGAACTCCTGGGCTCAAGTGATCCTCCTGCCTCGGCCTCCCAAAGTGCTGGGATTATGGGCATGAGCTACTGCACCATAGCTTTTTTTTTTTTTTGAGGCAGTCTTGCTCTGTCACCCAGGCTGGAGTGCTGTGGCCGGATCTCAGCTCACTGCCAGCTCCATGCCCGGGTTCCAGCAGTCCTCAGCCTCCCGAGTAGCTGGGACTGGGCGCCCTTCACTCGCCCGGCTAGTTTTTTTGTACTTTTTTAGTAGAGGCGAGGGTTTCACCGTGTTAGCCAAGGATGGTCTCGATCTCCTGACCTGAAGTGATCCCGCCGTCTCGGCCTCTAAGTCTTTGGATTGCAGGCTTGAGCCACAGCGCCCGACCTGCGGCCTGTCATTTTAAGTGGGGGCATTTCAACATAAGTAAAGGAAGAAGTGGCCAGGAGGCTGCAGCATTAAGGGACCCCAGCTCATCCTCTGTATCCCCTCTGGCCAAGACCCACTGGCTCTGCCTCCCCCACCCACCTGGGCCCCGGGTCGCGTGTGTCCTGACTCATCTGTCCTGAGTGTCCCTGGGCTCATTCCTTGCCGTTCGGGTCCAGATCCCATGGGGGGGTTGGAGGGCAGTGTGGGTTGGTGGGTCCCATCCCCAGGAGCAGTGGAGTGGGGACACCTGTGTGTGCCTGTCCCCCACCCCAGCTGCAGCTGCACAGTCCCCAAGAGCCTCTGTACCCTGTGCGGGGTGGGGACATGGCAGGCAGGGTCCTGGCCAGCCGTCAGCTCCCAAGGCCACATAGCTGGGACCACGGGTCACTCAGGCCAGGTGAGGGCTGACGGCTCGTGGCCGCCACACCCTTTCCCCCCTCTGCCCCGGCCAGTTTATAGCTAGGGGCTGCCCCCGAGGCTCTAGTACCATCTTCTCTAGGGCCCTCCTGGACCTGCCCCCTTGACTTCTAAGCCCTTCGCTGCCCTTAGGACGCAGGCCTCTTTGGGTCCTGCGACCCCAGGTTCGTTTCCTATCCTCCAAGGATGCTCCGGGCTGCTCCCACCAACTCCTAGGCTGTTTGCTTAAATGTCGCCTTCAGAGTGAGGCCCTCCCAGCCTCAGTATCAGTAATAATAATAACTCCTTAGCCGCTGGTGTGTATACTTTACTTATGTTAAAACTTGACTCTTTTCCCTAAACTCTCCAGCCTCCTCCCCTAGTGAGCTGCTACAGGCAGGAATTTG
The DNA here is from genome assembly GCF_008728515.1 of Papio anubis. Classification (NCBI taxonomy): domain Eukaryota; kingdom Metazoa; phylum Chordata; class Mammalia; order Primates; family Cercopithecidae; genus Papio; species Papio anubis. The sequence goes on from NC_044993.1 coordinate 14,853,105, forward strand.
TTTGTTTTGTTCAGCTGTTCCCGCGGGCCTGGTGGGTGCTGGCTGGCAGGAGAAGCCCACGTGCGTGCAGAGGTGGGTGCGTCTCATCCAGACCAGGCCACGCCCCATCTGGCTGGTGCCTGCCCACCCCTCTGTCCCCAGACAATCTTCTAGAATGAGCAAAGGGCCTGGACAGGCGATTCACTCAAGAAAGAGGAATGTAGGGGCCCCGCCAGCATGGATTGTGTGCTTGGCCTGGTCCTTGCACTCAAGAAGGCTCTTCCTTTTGTCATGGGACCCATACTCTAAACGTCCTCAATTACATACAGGATCAGAGATGGCAAGTCATTTGCCCACGGCTCCACAGTTGCCTGACCCCAAAGCCCGTGCTGTAAACACACATGCTGCAGTCATCAATGCGGTGGAATTAAAAACAGCCACGAGGCACCCTTTCCCTGTGCATTTTGGGGAACTTGCCCTCCACCTGGCAGCCTCAATCCAAAATTTCTCCCTCCCCCGTTTCCCAGTTGCTGAGAAAGGGCGCCACCACCCATGCTGCCACCCACTCCAGGAACCAGGTGTCCCTGCCCATGCTCCGCCTTGAGGTTCAGCCTCCATCAGTTCTCATCAGGCCCTAGGCCCAGTCTTGCCCTCTGATGCCACATGCTTGGCTCCAGGGCCCAGGTGTGCTGGCACCTGTGTGCAGGGGTGGCCCAGCATGAGGACAGCGGGCAGCTACTCCTCCCCTGTACACAGCCCAAGTGTCCAACACAGATGTCAACTGGGCCTTCACTGAGCCTCCTTAGCCATCCCCTGGGACCCGGGGAGCACCTGCATCCCAGCCTCTGGCTACACCATGGGGCACAGGCCTGCTCCCCCAGTCTCTCCTCTACTTGGTCACATTGCCCAGGGGTTTTCTTTTTCCTTTTTTTTTTTTTTTTTTTTTTTTTTTTTTGAGGCGGAGTCTGGCTCATCACCAGGCTGGAGTGCAGTGGCCGGATCTCAGCTCACTGCAAGCTCCACCTCCTGGAGTTTACGCCCTCTCCTGCCTCCAGCCTCCCGAGTAGCTGGGTTCCTGGCCCAGCACCTCGCCCGGCTAGTTTTTTCTATTTTTTTAGTAGAGCGGGGGTTTCACTGGGTTAGCCAGGATGGTCTCGATCTCCTGACCTTGTGATCCGCCCGTCTTTCGGCCTCAAAGTGCTGGATTACAGGCAGAGCCACCGCGCCCAGCCAGCACTTTTGAGGCGGTCTCCCACTCTGTCACCAGGCTGGAGTGCAGTGGTGCAATCTCGGCTCACTGCAACCTCCACCTCCCAGGTTCACGCCATTCTCCTGCCTCAGCCTCCCAAGTAACTGGGACTACAGGTACCCGCCCTGCGCCCAGCTAATTTTTGTATTTTTTAGTAGAGATGGGGTTTCACCGTGTTGGCCAGGATGGTCTTGATCTCTTGACCTCGTGATCTGCCCGTCTCGGCCTCCCAAAGTGCTGGGATTACAGGCGTGAGCCACCACCCCGGCCTGCCCAGGGGTTTTCAAACCATGAAAAGATCAAGTGAATTATTTGCAGAGCACAAGAGACTCAGCTGGGGCTCAAACCCGGGGCTGCTGGACTCAGTCCCTGGAGGCCCCTGCCCAAGCCTGGGCCTGAAGGAGAAAGGCCATGGTAAAAGGCCACCTGGGTTAGCCCAGCTCAGCTGAGGCCACAGCTGCTGTCATCCCAGGCTCCCTGGCCAGCCCTGCACTGACACATCCTGCCCACTTCCAGGGAAGGGATTATTGCCCCAATGTCTCCAGATAACAGCCGGCACACAGGGCTACAATGAGGACCCACAGACAGGCGTCCCACCCCCCCCGCCAGCGGCACCATGGCTTTCCTCTGGATCCTCTCCTGCTGGGCCCTCCTGGGCACCGCCTTCGGTGAGGGCCGGGCCCCGCGGAGGCTGATGCGTTGTCTCCCCTCACTCCCAGCCCTGAGGCCAGCAAGGGGCAGCAGGGTCCCAGTTCCCAGTTTAGTTGTGCACCACAGTGTGGGCCTGGGCGAGTCACCGGGTCCATCTCTGCCGTGGGCACTGCAAGACCTGGACCAGGTCACAACTTCCCTCCCAGGCTCAGCTGCCACCTCGGAGCTCAGGAGCTGGGGAGTCCCGCTCCCCTTCCTCACCCCCAGCCAACCTGAGGCTCCCAGGGGAGGAGGTAGGTGTCTGGGGGGCCGCCCTGAGGCCTTCAGGAAACCCCCCAACAGTCAGTGGCCCCAGTATAGGCTTGGGTGGTGAGCATGTGGGCAGCTGGGGCTTGGCACCGTTCAGTCCAAACCTTTCAGGCGAGCCTCATCCTTTTAAACTCCTGCTTACGGAGCACTTCCCGGGTGCCAGGAGCAGAGCTGACGCTCTGCCTGCTCACTCTTCCAAACCTGAGAGGTCAGAAACGGTGTGATCCCCACTTTGCTGATGGGGACACTGAGCGGCTTAGCTGGGCAGGGAGGGAGCCAGGGTCAAATCCACAGAGTCTGGCCTCTCAGCCTGAGTGTCGGGACTGCATGCTCCACCTGTGTGGCTTCTCTGAACTGAGGAGGGGTCAACACCCCATTCCTCAGCAGCCCACAGTCCAGTGCCTTGGACTCAATTGTACCCGGAGATTCAGGCACTGGGGAGAGGAGAGCCAGGGCCAACTTCTCAGAGGAGGGGATGTGGGAGCCAGCCTAGGTCCCAGAGACTGGAAAAGAGTTGGGAGTGAGAGGAGGCTGGAGCACTGAGACCTGGGTGAGTGGTACCCACCCCTCAGCCCACTCCTGCCCCCAGGCTGTGGGGTCCCTGCCATCCCCCCCGTGTTCAGCAGCCTGACCAGGATCGTCAATGGGGAGGACGCCGTCCCTGGCTCCTGGCCCTGGCAGGTGTCCCTGCAGGTGAGGGGGCTTCTGCAAGGCAGTGGGCACCCTGGGTGGGGGCCAGGCTGGGGGTGCCGCCAGGTGGGAGTTGCTGACCCTCCCCATCTTCCTCTCAGGACAAAACTGGCTTCCACTTCTGCGGAGGTTCCCTCATCAGCGAGGACTGGGTGGTCACCGCCGCCCACCGCGGGGTCAGGTGAGGACCGGGCAGCCTCGGGCTCTGCTTCCAGCCCAGCTGGGTGGGAGGGGAGCAGGGCATGTTCTCTCACCCACAACGCTCTGCCCAGGACCTCTGACGTGGTCGTGGCCGGGGAGTTTGACCAGGGCTCTGATGAGGAGAACATCCAGGTCCTGAAG